>NC_091146.1:22044543-22305030 GCF_041381155.1 Argopecten irradians
TTAATGGTTACCAACTTTTGTGAATCCTCATCCAACAGTACTTGCTGGTAAGCACTAGTCAGGTCAAGTTTAGAAAACTTCTCACCACCATTTAACTTGGTAAACAACTCTTCACTTGTTGGTAATGGATACTCCGGAACATCCAGGTACGGGTTTAGTGTGACCTTATAGTCACCACAGATCCTCACAGACCCATCGGGTTTCAAAACAGGTACAATCGGTGTGCCCCAATCAGAGCTTTCCACACGTTTCAGGATTCCTGCCTTTTCTAGTCGTTCAAGCTCATTGCTGATTTTGTCCCTAAGTGCAAAAGGCACTGGCCTTGGCTTGAAAAACTTGGGTGTGACCTTTTCTTGTAGTCTGAGCGTAGCAGTTACCCCTTTGACAGTACCCAGTTCCTCGTTGAAGACCTCATATTTCTGGAATAGTTCATCCTCTAAGTTTCCATCAATGGTGTACTTGATAGACTGCCAATTTAGTTTCAATTGACTCAACCAGTTCCTTCCCAACAGTGCTGGTCCGTCCGCTTTGACAACTAGTAATGATAAAGGCAACTTTTGTCCTTCATAATTCACAGTCACCAACTTCTCACCCACTACTGGTAATATCTGACCAGTGTAAGTCCTTAGAACTGTTGATGTTTTGCTTAACTTTCCACCAAACTTCTGTTTTATACTCCTTCTCTGACATTAAGGTTACTGAAGCACCTGTGTCCAACTCCATTTTCAATGGCTTGTTGTCGATAATCAAATCAATTTTGATTTCCTTTTGTCCGCCAGATTTAATAGAAAACAACGGCCATGCATATTTCAGTTCTGTTTCCTGAATATCAGTAGTATCTGTGTCGGAGTCTACAAAGTTCACTTTCGGATTCTTTTTCTTTACTTTGTGTCCCTTTTTGCTGACAGTACTTTCAGTACTTTGATGTCCGCGCTGTTTGTTTACATGATGACGAGACTTGCACATTTTGCTAAGATGACCCGTTTCCTTGCACTTATGACATTTACTGTTCTTGTAATAACACTTCTCTTCACTGTGGTTACTTTTCCCACAACGGAAGCATTGTGAAAATACCTTGTGTGCCCTTTCCTCATTTTTACTTTCATCTACGGTGTAGCTTTCCTTAAGTTTGCGGGATTCGCAATCTGCCAACTCCATACTGACGGCAATGTCCATCGCTCTTTTCAATGTTAGATCAGCCTCGGATAGTAATTTACGCTGAGTAGCAGCTGACGTCAGCCCACACACGAATCTATCACGTAGGGCATCATTCAAAAACCCTTCAAAATTACAATGTTCACTAAGTTTTCGAAGTTCAGCCAAAAATTGACTCACCGTTTCTCCCTCCTTCTGTTTCCGCTGATGAAACTTGAACCTTTTCGGCGATTATTAATGGTTTGGGCTTCAAATGACTGCGAATCGCAGTTATCAGCTCATCGTAGGTTTTGTCACTGGGCTTGGCCGGGACTAACAATGTTCCTTATCAACCCGTACGTCTTACTACCACAGACGGTTAGTAATATAGCACGTTGTTGATTTTCCTCGTCGACTTCGTTAGCTACAAAATAGTGTTCTAAGCGTTCGACGTACTCGTCCCAGTTATGAGAATTTATGTCAAATTCTTCGATGTTTCCGTGTTTTACAGCCATACCTTGCAGTTTTTCTGTTTCAGGCGTTGTTCCGATGTAATTTTATGTTGATCCTCGTCGCCACTGTTGTGTTTTGTGTGGGTAATTCAGGGTAAAAGAACACGCACCACTGCAGGTAACATTAAGACATTTAATCATGGCGTTCAAAAACTACAACACAGACATGCGCGTTGATCAAACCGGTACCATGTGGCTACACACTAATGCACTGATAATGACCAGATCTGACATGAACATAACACCGACGACACTGGCCGAGACGCACCAAAGTCTATAAAAGTGGTAGTTTCTGCTCCTGCTTAGCGTCCAGCATACAGGGAGTGGGACGACTGGTTCGCCCGTTGTCAGTATAATGTGACCGGGTGGGGTGTGTTGCTTGGTGTCTTCGGCGGCATGCTTCAGTGATATAGCACTATAAAAAGGGCAACAGTTCCACTATACAGGAAGACACAACACGAACATACCGCAGTCTCCCAGTACACTCACCTCGCACAACATACACGCAACACACCGCACACATGGGAGGCCGTCCTTACATGACCATAGCTGTTAATAGGACGTTAATAAATCAAACAAACAAACATAATGCATTCTGCCTTTAGTTCAGGGCACAGGTTGTCAAGTTTTTTCATGAGTTCATCGTTAGTGGCCGAGTCAGTGTTGTTTAGGAGGACACTTTTCTGCATGATGAGTTCCTCATCCCCATCTCCGTCCGGAATGAGGATGACATTTTCTTCTTAAAGTTCATATGCGATAAATGTTTTCATAACAGTCTCCTCTGGGGCCTCAGTTTTCTGAAAAGAATGAGAAATAAATAGCCCATGTCATATTATAACTGATATCAGCTACTTTTTCTAATCGAACCTTGTGACACGAAAAATTCCCGGTGTTTTGTATGGAAAGGTTCATAAGAAATGCTCAAAGAATACAGTATTCATATTATATTCGTTAATTTGTGTACTTCTGTCAAAGCAGTTGAGTCAAGCATTTCTTGTGTTTATCAAAAAATAGGTTGAATTTTCCATTTACTTTTTTGTTTGTTTGTAATATTTACCTGCAATTCCAAAAAACATGTTGTTGACAGTTGTGGCATCCCTCTGTAAGGCCGGTTGATGACATTTGAGATGTGGAGGTAGACTCCTGGATGAATAGCTGCCTCAGCATGTTCTCGCCACAAACTGACTTTGATAGATGCAGAGGCATCCTGTAACACAAGGTGGCGAATGGCTGTGGGCACATTCTTTATTTTAGCCCACCATCATCAGATGGTGGGCTATTCAAATCGCTTTTTGTCCGTGGTCCGTCGTCCGTCCTCCGTCCGTCCGTCCTTCCGTCCGTTAACATTTCTTGTTACCGCTATTTCTCGGAAAGGGCTGAAGGGATCTTTCTCAAATTTCATATGTAGGTTCCCCTAGGGCCCTAGTTGTGCATATTGCATTTAAGGACCGATCGGTTAACAAGATGGCCGCCAGGCCGCCATCTTGGATTTTGATAGTTAAAGTTTGTTACCGCTATTTCTCAGAAAGTACTGAAGGGATCTCTCTCAAATTTCACATGTAGGTTCCACTAGGGCCCTAGTAGTGCATATTGCATTTTAGGACGGATCGGTTAACAAGATGGCCGCCAGGCCGCCATCTTGGATTTTGGTAGTTAAAGTTTGTTACCGCTATTTCTCAGAAAGTACTGAAGGGATCTCTCTCAAATTTCACATGTAGGTTGCCCTAGGACCCTAGTTGTGCATATTGCATTTTGGGACGGATCGGTTAACAAGATGGCCGCCAGGCCGCCATCTTGGATTTTGGTAATTAAAGTTTGTTACCGCTATTTCTCAGAAAGTACTGAAGGGATCTCTCTCAAATTTCACATGTAGGTTCCCCTAGTGCCCTAGTAGTGCATATTGCATTTAAGGACCGATCGGTTAACAAGATGGCCGCCATCTTGGATTTTGGTAGTTAAAGTGTGTTACCGCTATTTCTCAGAAAGTACTGAAGGGATCTCTCTAAAATTTCACATGTAGGTAACACGCACCTCGCAGAAAATACACGCAACACATCACATACATGGGAGGCCGTCCTTACATGACCATAGCTGTTAATAGGACGTTAATTAATCAAACAAACAAACAAACAAGCCCTAGGGCCCTTGTTGTGCATATTGCATTTTGGGACCAATTGGTCAACAAGATGGCCACCAGGCCGCCATCTTGGATTTTGATAGTTAAAGTTTGTTACTACTATTTCTCAGAAAGTACTGAAGGGATCTCTCTCAAATTTCACATGTAGGTTTCCCTAGGGCCCTAGTTGTGCATATTGCATTTTGGGACCGAACGATCAACAAGATGGCCGCCAGGCCGCCATCTTGGATTTTGATATTTAAAGTTTGTTACCGCTATTTCTCAGAACGTACTGAAGGGATCTCTCTCAAATTTCACATGTAGATTCCCCTAGGGCCCTAGTTTTGCATATTGCATTTTGGGACGGATCGGTCAACAAGATGGCCACCAGGCCGCCATCTTGGATTTTGATAGTGTAAGTTTGTTACCGCTATTTCTCAGAAAATACTGAAGGGATATGTTTCAAATTTCATGTGCAGGTTCCCTTTGGTCCCTAGTTATGCATGTTACATTTTGGGACTGATCGGTCAACAAGATGGCCGACAGGCCACCATTTTGAATTTTGATAATTGAAGTTTGTTAACGCTATTTCTCAGAAAGTACTAAAGTGATCTGTCTCAAATTTTATATGTAGGTTCTCCTAGGACCTGCATATTGCATTTTGGGACCGATCGGTCAACAAGATGGCCAACAGGTTTTTGACAATTGAAGTTTGTTAGTGTTATATATCTCAGAAAGTACTGAAAAGATCTTTCTCAAATTTCATATGTAGTAATATGTAGTAAAAATTTGAAAGCAGAGAAAAGATCCTTCTTTCTATTGTCAGACGTAGATCATTCTTTGGTGGGCGCCAAGATCCCTCTGGGATCTCTTGTTAATTTATACACTTTCCCTCATTGAAGCCTGAAAGAAAGTTAAAATTTTGTTCATAAGGATAATATTTGTGATAATAACATTGGTTCTAGTTTTTTCTTTCAATAAACAAGTTTTAAATGTCGAAGGTAGAATTACTCAGAATTCAGAGGAGGTAGGGAGTGTATGCATTAGTACTATTATGAAATATTATGAAATATTATGAAAACATTTTGAACACCTAGCAAGGGTTGCCAGAAACAATTATACATGCACAGTCAATACTCACTAACTTTATTTTTATCATGATCAGTGCAAGTGTGTATAATTTTAATAATTTGTTTGTTTGTTTGATTAATTAACGTCCTATTAACAGCTATGGTCATGTAAGGACGGCCTCCCATGCATGCGGTGTGTTGCGTGTATGTTGTGCGAGGTTTGTTTGTTTGATTAATTAACGCCCTATTAACAGCTATTGTGCGAGGTGCGTGTTTGGGGAGACCCTATTAACAGCTATTGTGCGAGGTGCGTGTTTGGGGAGACAGAAGTACTAAGTAAGCTACAGAAGGTTCTGATAGCATTCTATCAATTATTTTTGTTTGTTTGTTTGAGTTTTACGGCCCATCGACAACTAAGGTCATTAAGGGCCAAACTACAAGTCATGCATTAATATCAGGATAAAAGTTCAGGGAAAGAAAAAGCAAGTAAGGACTAAAACACAGATAAAACACAGATTGTAAACGTTAATTTGATAAAAAAAAAGGAGGTTTGCATGGGATAAAATAAATTTGGCTAAAACACATGAGAAAACTCATGCACAATGTTGATGAAACGATGAAATGTTGAGTTGATACGATGTATGATGAGAAAACGTTCATATTTTGCTTAAAATACCGATCTCTTTGAGATAATTAAAAATACGATTATGTCTCACGGCATGAAACAAAGTGTACATGTCGGAGACATCGTAGTATTTATCTCGTATGTGTTTAAAATCAATACAATGCAATAAAATATGCTCCACTGTGAGAGGAGAATCACATGCATGGCATGTAGGAGGATCCTCCCCTCTCAATAGATAGGAATGTGTAAAATATGTGTGTCCAGTTCGGAGCCGAGAGAGTACAACTTCCTCTCTGCGGTCTCTCCGACTGGACAGTTTAGGATTAAGTGTAGGTTGAATTTTAAACAGTTTATTGTTTGTTTCGGTAGACCACCTTTGTTGCCAATGGTGTTTGATGGCTGACTGAATTGAAGGTTTGATGTCGGTGTATGGTAGTTTCAAATCTGTTTGTGCTAGGCGAAGAGCAGTCTTAGCTGCTTCATCAGCCTGTTCATTCCCCTTTATACCCACATGACTGGGAATCCAGAGATAAGTAATTTGAGTTTTAGAAGATAATCGAAATGTTCATGAATATACCGCAGTCTCCCAAAACAAACACATTGCACAACATACATGCAACACACCGCATACATGGGAGGCCGTCCTTACATGACCATAGCTGTTAATAGGACCTTAATTAAACAAACAAACAAACTAATAGTAGGTGCATAAAAACGTCCCTCACAGACACATTCAGCTAAATACCACCTTACAAGCTGTTGCTATAAGGGCAACTCTTTACCGTAAAATAACAGTCTGTTCTATATATTTACCTCCAATTTTTCCATCTTCATCATACCGTATACCTCCCCATGTTATTGATCCACCAGTGTAGATCAGTTTTACTCTCGTGTGAAAGTGTACAATGGGCACTGAAATTTCCTTTTGACCTCTTCAGAGCCTGAATCTTTTCATTTTCAAGTGATCTATAATGTCGAGGACAATACTGTACACCAGGGAAGGATGATACAACAACCCTAATACATTGTGCCAATGTTTCTATAGGCAAAGCTGTATTTCCCTGGCCGAGACACACCAAAGTCTATAAAAGTGGTAGTTTCTGCCCCTGCTTAGCGCTCAGCATACAGGGAGTGGGACGACTGGTTCGCCCGTTGTCAGTATAATGTGACCGGGTGGGATGTGTTGCTTGGTGTCTTCGCATACATCGTATCAACTCAACATTTCATCGTTTCATCAACATTGTGCATGAGTTTTCTCATGTGTTTTAGCCAAATTTATTTTATCCCATGCAAACCTTTTTTTTATCAAATTAACGTTTACAATCTGTGTTTTAGTCCTTACTTGCTTTTTCTTACCCTGAACTTTTATCCTGATATTAATGCATGACTTGTAGTTTGGCCCTAAATGACCTTAGTTGTCGATGGGCCGTAAAACTCAAACAATCAAACAAACAAACAAACAAAAGTGTCTTCGGCGGCATGCTCCAGTGATACAGCACTATAAAAAGGGCAAAAGTTCCACTATACAAGAAGACACAACATGAATATACCGCAGTCTCCCGAAACACGCACCTCGCACAACATACACGCAACACACCGCATACATGGAAGGCCGTCCTTACATGGACATAGCTGTTAATAGGACGTTAATTTATCAAACAAACAAACAAAAAGTATTTAAAAGCAAAGCACAGATGTCTTTTACTTTCTCACGTTTTCTCTGTGGGAGACATATTGTCATATCTACAGAATTCAACATAAACCCCAGATATTCGATCTGTTGTACAGGCTCAAATACAGACTTTATTGGGTGAATCATAAACCCACAGTTGATAAAGACACTGTATCTATCACATTCCGTTGACATTCCTCCTTGGTGTCCCCCACTAAAACAGAATCGTCAATATACGATGTGTAACTATGCCCAAGTTTACGCAACTGTGAGAAAAAAGGTTTAGTAATTTTAGTGAACATGCGGGGAGCTGAAGCAAGCCCATTCTTTGGCCGTTTCGGTCAAATTATCGGGTAGATCGTCATTTGACGAGTTTTCGGCAGATCCTGCTTTATCAGTAGCTGATGAAGCTTAAGTGACATCATCTCGTAAAATTTCATCTATTTTGTCATACACATCCATGTCAGACTCGTCATCACTAGCCTGATACTCTCGATAATTAAGTCCGCCATTATCAAGGGGTAACATCTGGAACATGCGCATTTGTTGCTGCATCAGATTTTGCATGTTCCCCATGAACATTGTCATTGTAGTTGACAAGTCATTGTTAATTTGTGCAGACTCGGCTTTCGGAGACGCCTGGTCGCTAGTACTTTTGGCCTGACTCTCACAGCTTGTGGATCGACCTTCATTGTCTTAAGTCATCTGTAGCCGAGTTACTGGGTACAGCTTTAGCTTTCGAGTATTTTTCTGACTTTCTAGAGTTTTTCTCTGAAGGTCTGGGCTCCAAATCATTCAGAATTTCGCCAACGAAATTGAATTCTTTCACTATCTCCTGTAAACCCAAGATGGCGGCCATAAGCCCAGCCAAACAGACAAAGGAAGACCAGCCCCTCGGGGCAAAGTCCTGGGAATAATTGCGCATGTATGGGTACGCTCCTGATAAAATTGATAGTCTTAAACACGCTATGAATAATGAAGCTGCGCACGCATCTCCCATGGTTCCGGTACTAACTGAATGAAGACAGAAATCATAGACATCTATTTTCCCTATTGGGCCCCGCCCCTCCTGCCCCCGGGGGGTCAGAGCTAAAATTATATGAACTCTCTTCATCTTCCCCCAAGGCTATTTCTGGCCAAATTTGGTTACATTCCATGAAAAACTCTATGACTAGTAGCGATTTAAAGGATTTACATCTATTTCCCCTTTTGGGCCCCGCCCCTCCTGCCCCCCTGGGGGTCTGAGCAAAAATTTATAATCCAAGACTAGTAGGTATTTAAAGGAAATGTTGATGGACGGACGGACGGACGGACGGATGCCGCGCCATGACATAAGCTCACCAGGTGAGCTAAACACATTCCAATCAAATTTCAACTTACAGGTAAGTCTCATTTAATTTTTGAATTATGTCATTCACATCTACGGAACCACATGAAATGTTTTAAGAAAGTATTTACGAAAAACTATAAAGGAAAAACAATGTTAAGTTTAACAATTTAATTGATGAAAAAACATACAGTAAATATAACTGTATCAACAAACGTCTTTCAAAAAATTAGATATTATTTTAATTACCACCTACTTCTTTTAAGGTTTTCTTATTTTTCTTCTTTTTTTTTTTTTTTTTTTGTTTGTTTGATTAATTAACGTCCTATTAACAGCTATGGTCATGTAAGGACGGCCTCCCATGTATGCGGTGTGTTGCGTGTATGTTGTGCGAGGTGAGTGTACTGGGAGACTGCGGTATGTTCGTGTTGTGTCTTCTTGTATAGTGATCTTATCTTTTCTCTTCTTCCTAACTGACTTTATCTTTCCTAATGCCTCCCTTGGCACCGCCTCACTTTTGGCCTTGAGTTGAGCGTTCGCCCCTGTGAGGAAGGCTCTGGGTTCTGTCCCCTGGCCGAGACACACCAAAGTCTGTAAAAGTGGTAGTTTCTGCTCCTGCTTAGCGCTCAGCATACAGGGAGTGGGACGACTGGTTCGCCCGTTGTCAGTATAATGTGACCGGGTGGGATGTGTTGCTTGGTGTCTTCGGCGGCATGCTTCAGTGATATAGCACTATAAAAAGGGCAACAGTTCCACTATACAAGAAGACACAACATGAATATACCGCAGTCTCCCGAAACACGCACCTCGCACAACATACACGCAACACACCGCATACATGGGAGGCCGTCCTTACATGACCATAGCTGTTAAAAGGACGTTAATAAATCAAACAAACAAACGCCTAGTAAACGTGAATCACCTATGTAAGATGTATTCAAATGCCCTGTCTGTCTAAGTTCAGAAAAAAAATGGTTTTGTAATTTTAGTGAACAACCGAGGGGCTGATGAAGCCCATTGGGCAATGCTGTGAATTTATAAATCTGGTTTTCTAAAATAAATTGCAAATATAGCGCAGAATCACTTACATGTACTGAGTAGTAAGCATCTTTCCAATCTATGGAGGCCATATAACAATTTTGTCATCAGATCTATAACCGTCTGCAATGTATCCAGTTTTAAATGCCTTTATAAATCAATTCATTCAATTGTTTCAAATTTAGAATCAGACGACTAGTTCCACCCTTTTTTGATCTAATTAATATGTTTGTGAGAAAAAACAGGTTTGTGAAGATTTTACAATCGCACCTTTCAGAAGAAATTTCGAAGTTTCAGTTTTTATTTGATTCATTTCAACTGTATCAAATCTATACTGATTTTGAACAATTTGTTTCGATAGAATCGATACATTCTGGTTTGGACTCGATGTCCAATGCCTTTAATAGCCTCTAATATTTCAAAATCTGTTGTCAATTTCTCCCATTGTTGGAGATACTTAAACCATCTGCCTGAAACTCATTGACAGCTTTAGGTAAAGTTTGTTTTACATCAGTCAAAAAAAGGTGCCAAAAATCATTACTTACTGTACATTATAAGGCTCGTTGTTTGGCTCAGCCGGAGCTACAGGTTCTACTTCCTGTCCGGTCCCTTCTTGCCGTTTTTTGAACCCCAGTGCTTTTTGTCTTGGTAACCACCCCTCGGGTTGTAGCCTCCACTGTTGCCGTTATAAGCACCAAGTTGTCCATGATAATATGGGTTAAATCTCAACGCTTGCTTCACTTTGTTCATGTATTGCGACTGTCCTTTGCCGTGATACAATTCCGTATGATCCTCCAATGTAAGAAGGCACTCTGTTTGTGTCATGAATGTCTTTCATAGCTTTCGGGAGATCGTCCCCAAAAAGCATTGTGGTCACAGGATTGTGCATTGAACACAATGATGCATACTGATTGTTCAAATCTGGTTTTAAAGTTGTATTGCTGCTAGTTTCACTGTAACGATATGTAACTTAAACATTTGATATTCAAACATTGAAATGTAACTTGATGATTTAGCTCCCCAAAAACATATGTCGGCCTATAAGAGAGCCGAAATCTAGGAATCATAATATATTCCTGGTTTTGAACAAAGCGCCTTCAATCACCGCCATGTGCAGTGACTTCGGATTCCGAATCATATCACGTGACTGACGTTCGACACGACCTGCATGTGGTAAGCCAGATAACAAGCGTAAGCATACATGTGTTTGTTTATGTTTTCCTTCTGGCTTATATGAGCAAATCATGCTGGTATATGTCCACAGATAGAGTATTTGAAACATCCAATTTACACATTACCGTAAAATATTGTGTGGATCAAATATAGTAATGTGCGAGCATTATTTTCTTTATAGATAAGAGTCTGATGAGGTCGACCACATGTTTTGTTTATGAAAAATTGTTGATGTTTTCTCTTGGTTTCACAACCCTCGTTTTACTTCGAGATTGTCGAGACGATGTTCGGAAGAGTTCGGAATGATTCGGCATCTTTCGAGCCTATTTTTCACGTGTCGAGACGATGTTCGGAATGATTTGGCATCTTTCAACCTATTTTTCACGTGTACACGTAAAAAAGATTTTTTACTTTTATAATTAAAGATACTTCCAGTGCTGCAACTTTATAAAAAGTGGTAAAATTAGAAAGTTTAAAACTCAGGCAGACGGAGAAAAATATGTATAACACTTAAACAGTTTTCACTATGACAAAAAGAGCGAAAGTTATAGACCATACAACTTTAATTAAATTTAATTCTCTATCTCTTGTGTGGCGCTCGCCCGGAATAATACGAGCTTGCCCTTGATGTATAGGGTGACCACGATCTGGACGGTTGTGGTATTGGTGCTATAGGGGACACTAAATAATGAAGCATTTGGCATTGGCTTTTGGTTATGTTGCTCTGATGTCAAGACTTGGTGAGTTATAGACAATTTTAGAGGAGGTGGAGGGAAAGAAGGAGGTTTACTGAAACAAAACATTACATTCATACAATTTTACAAATGAAATACTCCGTCGACAAAATGCTTATCAGATCATGTTTACAAGACTAAATCCTTCTAAAAGAAACAGAAACAAAAGATTTACAAGTAATGCAACTAATTCCTTTCCAGATAATTAACCAGATTTATTTACCATTAGTTTCAGGTGAAGAGACCACTTTCCTTGAAAATTCTGCACAGGGTTCATCATCAACTTTAACATGAAAGAATTTCAATGAAAAATTAACTTTTTAGAATTGAAGGACTTGGAATTCCAATTTAATATATAATACACATCAGTAACCAATAGCCTCGTTTTTTATAACCAAGCTGACTTATTATACATGTACATACAATATATATATTAATCATTGATTGGTCACTTAAATATCTATTCATTAAAGCTATGATTAGAAATGCATCCACTAATAATCAGAATTTTTTTTCAAATATCGAGTCCAAATATAGAAGTTTACTTATATTAATAGATAGTGTAGAACCTCTTTCATTAGTCTAAACATACCAGTAATGGATCCCGAAATCTTTTCTTTTTTCCTAATCAAGAAGTCAAAGATTTTAGCCATTTTGACCCCCGTGATCTTGGATGAAGATCAATGTCATTCGTTTAAACAAACTTGGTAGCTCTTCATCCCTGATGTCATAGGCCCAATATCAGGTCTCTAGGCCTTCTACTTATTCTCAAGAATTCGTTAAAAGATTTTAACCTATTTGACCCCTGTGACCTTGAATGAAGGTTTAGGTCGTTCATTTGAACAAAATTGATAGCCCTTCATTCAAGCATGTCACGGGCCCAATATCAGGTCTCTTAGTTATTCACAAGAAGTTGTTAAAAGGATTTTAGTCTATTTGACCCCTGTGACCGAAAATGAAGGTCATTCGTTTGAACATGCTACAGGCTCAATACAGTACCTTGGGACTAACGACGATGGACGGTGCATGATGACATCGGGTCAGATGACCTAAAATACTATTTAAAGAAACCTTGAAACAACAACTAATATATGCAGTAATATAATAATGTTGAGGAAGCTCTACCAGAAAATTGTATCAAAATCCAAACGAAGGAAAGGCCTATCAGAAAAACAGAACAACACAATGACAGTCAAACACTAAACTTATTGGATCACAAAAAGGGACAAAATTGGCTATAATTTCACTGACAGAAAGGTTTCAAGGCCCTCTACAAAAATTGTGAATTGTATCACCATTGGGTCTCAGGTTTCTCCCTGGGGAAAGGGTTAAGTTAACTATAGTTTAGGCCAAAAAAATAATAAGTTGGTTCTCAGGATTTCATAACAGCAACTGTGGGCTGATAAACCAAATACTGTAAGTAATAGCATGGATGAAATTCATCCCTTGGTTCATACCTTGAGGGGTGAAGCTAAGCTGAGCTTTCTGCAACATTGCCAACACCTTGTTTAATGTTTGTTGTGGACAACGGTAGTATCCTCGGGGTAGGGCTCCGGTAATGACAGTTTCCGAGCGGCCGCGAAAAGCACATCAAAAGCATTTCGTTTACAGTTCCCACTTTCGCCCGTTTCGTCATGATCACGGTGTTTAGGTTTCGTTTGGGTGCATGCACCATCAATAATGTCATATCGGATGTAACGGCCGAATGCTTTGACAGTCTCCCCCACCTTCATGTTCATCATTACTTGATCAAATCCAGACACTTTGCTCTGACCGATTGACGCCGTTATTTTGTTCAGCATCAGTTTCTAGAGAAAGGTCCAATCTTGGGGTCCTAATGTGCCCTCCTTCAATGATGTTTTTTGTTTGTTTGATTAATTAAAGTGAACAGTCGGGCAAGGATGGTTAAAGTCGGTAAAAATGATGTGAATGTATCCAGTATAATTTCTTATGAAATGGAAAAATAAAATCTCTCGTCAAAATCTGTCTGCGTACGAAGAAATTAATTTAAAGTATGGAAATTCTAAAACGTCCTCCCGGCTCACTATGTCCGTGGGTACATTTCCACGCAGCCTCGCTTTCAATGCTTTCAACTTTTCTGTACTTTAATGGTCAGAACTGGGAAACTAAGTAGAACTTGACCGTCGTATTAATATGTGAGAACTTTTGGAAGGCCAATGAACGCATTTAGACTGGTTTTCTTTGATCGATTATTCACTTTAATGTCCTATTAACAGCTATGGTCATGTAAGGACAGCCTCTCATGTATGCGGTGCAGCTTGTATGTTGTGCGAGGTGCGTGTTTTGGGAGACTGTGGTATATTCATGTCGAGTCTTCTTGTATAGTGGAACTGTTGTCCTTTGTATAGTGCTAATTCACTGAAGCATGCTGCCGAAGACACCAAGCAACACATCCCACGCGGTCTGAAATAGCATTTTAATATCATTTCCATATTGGTCCTTTTTGACTCCTAGGGGCCAGGCCAAAAAGCGTGAAAATGGTTAAATTTTCAAAAATCTTCTGAAGTCACAGATTTGATTGAACCAGATATTCTTCATAGATTGGAAAGTCAATTAAGGCCCTAGCATCTGTCCAACGCTCTATTGTATACATTTTTTCTGACGATGAACATTTGGCAACCAAATGACCCTGTTTATCGAAGGAAATTTTAGGATCTTTTAATTCAAAATCATTTTGTTATAACAGTCCAAAATCTACATATCTTCCCGTAATGATCTTTTTCTTTACTTTGCTCCCAAGGAGCTGTAAATTGACATAATTGGTGTCGGGACCTCGCTATTATCTTCGACATCCAAATCATGATCAGCAATTGAGTTGTCTGGAAGTTGTCCAAGCTCTGTGAAGTTGTCCGGAAGTTGTCCAAGCTCTGTGAAGTTGTCCATGCTCTGACCCTGCTCTCCAGTATAAGTCCCACTTGGCAGAGCAGGCCCCGGGTCCCTGTCCACTGTTCCTGGCCCCTTTCTTTTGGTAGTTCTGGGCATGATGTATTGGCCTAAAGTGGCCTCAAAGAAAAAACCAAACCAAGTAGATACATGTTTTTACACACACTTACGACGATTTAGAACGTAGTAAATTTTAAAAGGGAGAGAATAATGGATTCAAAAATATTATTTTAAAGCCGAATTTGTGCATTTCTCATTCAATTATTCTATTATTATACAACAAGTTATTAAATGTACATACGCAGTTAAGTTAAAAGAGCATAGAACATGATTTTTTTTTATCTATTTATTTATCAATCTGTTAGTGAATTAATTTGACATAACATACTTAATATACTTGAAAACGATACGTATTCAGGATTATAAATTCTGACTTAACTTTACACCATTCGCGGTGGCCGAGTGGTTAAGATGTACCGACATATAACCACATGCACTCCACCTCTGGGTCGTGAGTTTAAATCCTATGTGGGGCAGTTGTCAGGTTCTGACCGCTGGTCGGTGGTATTTCTCCAGGTACTCCGCCTTTCCTCCACCAACAAACCTGACACGTCCTTAAATGACCCCCCTGGCTGTTAATAGGACGTTAAACTAATCAAACCAAATACACCATTATAATTCATATTATGCATGGGCGTAATTACGTACATATGGTAAACAAATTTTGGCGAAACCATACAGTATAGCGACACCACGATGAACCTGTTTTTAGCTTACCGTTGATTCATGATAATCAGGTAAAAAGTAAAAGATAAATTTAAACATGCAAATATGCAAAAGTTTGAGCTAGACTATATATATAAGTAGATCATCAAAATCTTAATAATAAATAAATAACAAAAAATCTTTTCAAATTATCTCATTGTACCAAGTATCATCAAACGTTAATATGTTTTCAGCTGTTCGCCATGATTTTTTGTTTGTTTGTTTGATTAATTAACATCCTATTAACAGCTATGGAGGCCGTAGTACAACATAATCCCCGAGGGACCATAAAATGTGTTTAAAACGATAATTAATCAGCATCGAACGTCAATCGTATGTCATCCCCTTTAAATAACATATACAGCTATCATTTTTATCAATAAAATGAATTCCAAAAGATACAAAGGATAAACTATGGACAATTTGTTGATGAACAACACATTAAACTTGCCTGTTCAAATAAGCTGCATGTACCCAAAGGAAGTAAAATTTCCAAGGGCGATAACTCTAAACTATATTACCCCAGTGAACCAAATTATAATGGTATACAGGTAAAAGGCCCTGCAGGTAGGGCGTTAGAATTGTACCTGCTGCCCCTATTGCATGATCGTAAAAGGCGACTAAATTTAGGATCTTATCTTTTCTATTCTTCCTAACTGACTTTATCTTTCCTAATGCCTCCCTTGGCACCGCCTCACTTTTGGCCTTGAGTTGAGCGTTCGCCCCTGTGAGGAAGGCTCTGGGTTCTGTCCCCTGGCCGAGACACACCAAAGTCTATAAAAGTGGTAGTTTCTGCTCCTGCTTAGCGCTCAGCAAAAAGGGAGTGGGACGACTGGTTCGCCCGTTGTCAGTATAATGTGACCGGGTGGGGTGTGTTGCTTGGTGTCTTCGGCGGCATGCTCCAGTGATATAGCACTATAAAAAGGGCAAAAGTTCCACTATACAAGAAGACACAACATGAATATACCGCAGTCTCCCGAAACACGCACCTCGCACAACATACACGCAACACACCGCATACATGGGAGGCCGTCCTTACATGACCATAGCTGTTAATAGGACGTTAATTAATCAAACAAACAAACAAATTATAATGGTATACAGGTAAAAGGGAAGTAACTCGACATGATCCGTCTATCAATAAGCGCATGTATTGATAAATAAAAAATGCTATTATTTTCCATAGAAATTAGTCAAACCGGGTTAGAATTATTAGCCTGAACCAGAAGGGGTCAAAATGGTTAAAATTTCAAAAAATCTTCTGAATTCACAGATTTGATGGAACCAGATACTTTTCATAGATTGGAAATTCAGTTAAGGCCCTTTACAAAAAATGTGAATTATATGACCCAGGGGTATCGGGTTTCCCCCTGGGGAGTGGATCAAATTTACTATAGTTTGTATACGAAAAACACATTTATGAATATTATTTGCTTAGTTAGCATTTTAACGTCATATCTAGGTTGGTCCTGGCCGACCCCCAGGGGCTAGATGGGCGGGGCCAAAAGATGTCAAAATGGATAACATTTCAAAAATCTGTATTTCTTCTGTATTCACAGATTTGATGGAACGAAATACTCGTTGATTTAAAGGGCCTGATGGGGCCAATATATAGTGTTTATATGTCTTGTTTCTGAACTCAGGTGACCGTTAGGCCCATGGGCCTCGTTGTTTTTTAAAGTGTCCTTGCTGATAGACCATTTCAGCAGCAGAAACTATTCCACCAGCTTTAGTCTTTCTGGATCAAGTGGAGGCCATTATTTGTTTGTTTGTTTGATTTATCATGTAAGGACGGCCTCCCATGTATGCGGGGTGTTGCGTGTATGTTGTGCGAGGTGAGTGTACTGGGAGACTGCGGTATGTTCGTGTTGTGTCTTCTTGTATAGTGGAACTGTTGCCCTTTTTAGGCCATGCTTTTCCAGGGGAATGGAATGGTTTTTTTTCAGTTCTAGAATAGGACACGAGGTCCTGTCTTGAAAAAAACTTTTTAATTCTTCTCACAAACTCATTGATATCTTTTTCCGAGTTTCCAATATGACTCACAGATTTCGGTAAATTGTCTACTGTCAATGTGGAGGACGAAGCTGTTGAGAATGTGGATGTCAGTGTAGTGTGCTGGAGGAAGTACCGGTATTCTGATCTGTAGTCACATGAATATTGTTTTGACTAGCAGTCTTCCAAAAAACTCACCTTGCACAACATGCACGCAACACATCACATACATGACCATGGCTGTTAATAGGACGTTAATGAATCAAACAGACAAACAAACTAAAGTTTTGACTCGTTTCGTAAAGTTCAGAAAACGTCCTATTCAAAGACTAAAGAGAGGACCTTAAGACTGTCACCTCCTTTTTTCCAGACGGTCGATTCTAGTCTCCAGCTTTCGAAATAAGATTTTTTTTGACAGAAACATCCTTTGGGGAAAGGGAACAGAGTTTGTATAAATTTTGGCTCTGACTACCAGGGGGCACGAGGGGCGGGCCCAATAGGGGAAACAGAGGAAAAATCATTTAAATCGCTACTAGTCCGTGAGTTCTGCATGGATTGTAACCAAATTTGGTCCAGAAACCTCTGTGGGGGAAGGGTAACAAAATTTGTATAAATTTCGGCTTTTGCCCTCTGGAGCAGAAAGAGTGGGGCCAAATAGGGGAATTAGAGGTAAATATTCACATTCCTTCAGAAAAGAAACTATAAACCTTACTTGGTATTACAAACCAGGTGAACGATACAGGCCCTCTGGGCCTCTAGTTTTCATGTTACCTACTTGGACGGAACAGTCTTTGTATTATGTGCTAGCTAATATTGTGTCATGACCTGTAAATATAATGGAATTATTATGTCACTTAATCAAGCACCAGTAATTTGTTATTTTATTATGGAATTTGTTACCAAGAGGTCTGAACAGCTATATATAAAATTCGAATCACTTTGGAAAATATTACAATCATTAATTATTTAGTTACTTGCAACTGTTGATGATTATCCAGTGTAGAGTTGTTTCACTAAGCCATTCGCATCCAATGGTTTGTTCGTTGTCAGTATAATGAGACCGAATGTGGTGTGTGGCTTGGTATCTTCGATGGCATGCTTCAGTGATATAGTACTTTAAAAGGGAAAGGGTTCCACTATATAATAACACAACACTAATATACTGCAGTCTCCCAAAACATTTCACCAACTTTTTTGCGTACCAATCAAATTCCAATTAAGAAATTTACTAAATCTTTACTTACTTATGCAAGGTAAAAGAAAACGTTAAATTCAACTTCCAGGGACATGCTGCTTTCTTTGATACTTGTTGGCAAAGTTTCCCGGTCATGTGATTTTTTTTTTTTTGGCCCTGCAGGTAGGGCGTTAGAATTGTACCTGCTGCCCCTATTGCATGATCGTAAAAGGCGACTAAATTTAGTATCTTATCTTTTCTATTCTTCCTAACTGACTTTATCCTTCCTAATGCCTCCCTTGGCACCGCCTCACTTTTGGCCTTGAGTTGAGCGTTCGCCCCTGTGAGGAAGGCTCTGGGTTCTGTCCCCTGGCCGAGACACACCAAAGTCTGTAAAAGTGGTAGTTTCTGCTCCTGCTTAGCGCTCAGCAAAAAGGGAGTGGGACGACTGGTTCGCCCGTTGTCAGTATAATGTGACCGGGTGGGGTGTGTTGCTTGGTGTCTTCGGCGGCATGCTTCAGTGATATAGCACTATAAAAAGGGCAATAGTTCCACTATACAAGAAGACACAACATGAATATACCGCAGTCTCCCGAAACACGCACCTCGCACAACATACACGCAACACACCGCACACATGGGAGGCCGTCCTTACATGACCATAGCTGTTAATAGGACGTTAATTAATCAAACAAACAATGTGATATTTTAAATACTTCCCTTTCGAGTTATCGATATCGTTATTTTGGCTTCATCTGATGTAAACCGAAGTTGAAACTAAACGTCGCCCTCTTTATCCAGGTAATGTTTGTGGATTGGTAATTGCAGCACAAATGGAAGAATGTCCTGGACTTTTCTTGTGCAACAATCTGTTTTTAACCGAATGCGGATAATACTCCGTTCTATAAATGATCTGACAATATCCCATAGGAGGTCACGTCCAGATGACCTTTATACCATGTTGTCTTCATATAGGATACATTTTTTACACCTGTCACATCAATTGAAAACGATATCTCGTCCCCGTATGCATAAACAATAATTAGCTTTATTGTGCTCTTTGGGCGAGATGACTACGTAAACCAAAATAATTCTGACAGTTTTTTTCATAAAAAAAATTGCAAGTATAATTGGCCATTTCCAAAGGTCACCTAGACACGACCCCTAATGGGATTTTCTCAGATCCTCTTATCAAACGTAATGATAATAAAGATCTGATCTTTATTTCTATCAGATTGGATAATACTGGTTTTTGTTTGATTAATTAACGTCCTATTAACAGCTATGGTCATGAAACGAATGTCACTTTAGTGAATATAATTCGCATAACATAACATGTTTGCTGAATCTATTATTTCTATAAATATCTTTCCTAATGCCTCCCTTGGTATCGCCTCACATTTAGCCTTGAATTGAGCGTTCGCCCCTGTGAGGAAGGCTCTGGGTTCTCGGCGAGACGCACCAAAGTCTATAAAAGTTGGTAAGTTCTGCTCCTTGCTTAGCACTCAGCACACAGGGAGGACGACTGGTTCGCCCGTTGTCAGTGTAATGTGACCGGGTGGGGCGTGTTGCTTGATGTCTTCGGCGGCATGCTTCAGTGATATAGCACTATAAAAAGGTCAAGAATTCTACTATACAAGAAGACACAACATGAATATACCGCAGTCTCCCAAAACACGCACAACATACACGCAACACACCGCATACATGGGATGCCGTCCTTACATGACCATAGCTTTTAATAGGACGTTAATTAATCAAACACCTCGAACAATATAAACGTAGCACACCGCATACATGGGAGGCCGTCCTTACAGGACCATATATGTTAATAGGACGTTGATTAATCAAACAAACAAACAAATGATACTGTTTAGAAAAATTTTTGGTACACATATTTTCTCTCCAGACTGCAGTTTTAGTTTCATTTTCCCAAAAGGCATATCGGTCATTATCGCTGGTGACATCAAACAGTCCAGAAAATGGCCAATTTGCAATTCAGAAATCGATATCCAGTTTTCCATGACATTACTGAAAGAGTGCCAATAGCCAACAATTATGCTGTGTTTTCTTACAGCACTGAAACTGTATTTGGTTAAGTCCGGTATATGTACTTGAATTTCAGCGAAAGTGAATTTTGTGGCTACCAATGATAGTAGCTGTCGCTGGGTTCCCCTCTTTATAATGATATGTATGCAGATGAAATAATGTCTAAAATATTTGCATCATCACAAATAGCACTAATAGGTTTAGTGAGCAAGATATCAGAAACAGTATCTTCTTGATTAGGAGCTATGACCTTGATGACTTCGCTGAATATTGCTCTTGATTTTTTAATGTAATCAGCCTTTGTTCTTTCTGATGCCTCTATCCAGTTACATGAAAGAGTTTTTTGACTGGATTTAATCCACATACTTCTAGAAAGTTATCGAGAGCCTTTCGCTTTCTGAAATTATCATCTTGACTTGATGAGTAGTCCAAATACTGCCCTGAGAATATGTCAAGTCCAATGGTTGGGACTCCTAAATGAAAAAAAAGGAAACAATATTAGATACTGTACCATGTATTTGTAAGGCCGTCGGAACAAACATTTTATTTTGAATTAAGTTTTGATATACGGATGGTCCAAGCACTCAAAATCAACTATAGGCCAATGGGCTTTTTAATCAAATTAAGATTTGACTGCATTTTTATGTTTCCACCCATGACCACTCGTTATATACTAGCTGTATTATTGTAGCTCAAATTCTGATGTCTGGGGCGCTAAGTACAACTAGTATGTCATCAATAACCACTATGCTAGTTCTTTAATTAATTGTTTGTTCTCCTTTTTTGTTCCTTTAAAAGCAGTGAACAAACGGCCACTTATGTAAAGAATTAATGATATTTAATGTATTTATCCAACAATAAACTAAAACGGTATTAAATATGCTACTCTAGAAAGAAAAACTACGTCTATTTCATCACACCATTTGATTATATTGTCATATAAATACCAATAAAATACTAAAATTTGTTGTCTAATTTCATGAAAAAAAATTTTTTTTTGCGGCCGGCACATAATTTATCTGGCGGCAGTTCTGCGTTGTGTCACTCACAAAGTAAGTCTGCGCTCAATACTAAACTTATATATGTAATATTTTTAACTCTTAGACTGCTTCACGCGACTATAGGCGTTGATGAAAATGGCCATCAATGCTACATGCGTAAAAAGACGTTTCTCGATTTCGTGTTTCAATCAACGGTCCGATAGTCTTTTCCTCCTCCCATTGCTAAAATTATGTTTGAAATCGAAACAAGAATGTTTCAGATCGGTTCAAATATCATCACATTCGATAATTTCGTAGTTTTACCCTTGTAATAACGACAGGTGTGAAAGGAATTTGAATGTAAACTCATCATGGCTGCTCTGGCAGACTAGAGCGATGAAGACTAAGTATTAGATTTTTTCGCTAGCGACGAGTAAGATATATAATATGATTTTAACGGATTTGATGCTGTAGATGGGTAACTGATAGATGGTAGAATAATAGGAAAATATCCGCACGAGTGACTTTTGCCGACAGAGAACACGAGACAGACATCGCTTCCGGTTGCCGGGTTGACATTGACGACGACCTTAGCTCCGTTAAGTGGCGAGTCAAGTTAACGTTTGACATTGATACTTTTAATCCAAGTGAGTTTTTAAAGCTTTTTTCTGAGCGATGACAACGTTGAACAGATTGTTGTTCAATCAAATTTATATGGGGATAGAAGAAAATTCACTGGCAGGTTGAAGGAAAATAGCCGGATATAAAAATGGCAGCTTGTCACGCTCGACGAAGTGAAGGTTTTTGTTTTGCACCGATTGTAGCAATTTGTTTAGCCCTCAGCATACAGGGAGTGGGACGACTGGTTTGCCCGTTGTCAGTAGAATGTGACCAGGTGAGGTATGTTGCTTGGTGTCTTCCGTGGCATGCTTCACTGGCATGCTAAGTTGGCTTATTTCATGGTATGAAGATTCTTAATGATTTGGGCATCACAGTGTCACATACAAGAATCATTGAGATACTCAGACAGCAGGTGAACCAGGAAACAAACATTTATAGGACTGTTACACAGTATGTGAAGAAAGTAGAGACAAAAGTAACATGGAATCACCTCAAGAATAGACAGCTCCTTCCCTTCTCACAGAACTCAAGACATTTGGTAATAAATATATATACTAGGACAATATGTTGTTTTCTATCATTACTCTTTCCTTTTCTAACAATTGGTAACCAAGCATGTCATTTACTCTTTTGATTTTTGTTTAAAGTGGAAAGAACTGAGCGTTTAGCAGGATTTGTTTCTTTGTTTCGATTAATTAACGCCCTATCAACAGCCATGGCCATGTAAGGAGGGCCTCCCATGTATGTGGTGTTGCATGTATGATGCGCGAGGTGAGTGTTTTGGGAGACTGCGGTATGTTAAGCAGGAGCAGAAACTACCACTTTTATATTCTTTGGTGTGTTTCGGCCAGGGAACAGAACACAGAATACGGCTGGAAAGCGGAAGTGATCTCCGTTGCTGGATATAAAAAAACCATCTGTCAGAGCGCCGTGATAAAGCTGTCAGAATCGCTGTTGTTTCTCCGCCATACAGTATGGCATTTTCCATCCTTTATTGGATGAATTTTGTGTCGGGAACTAAAAAATGTCCATTTGCAGCCAGATATATGACTATTCCTGAGGCCATTGGATCCATCAAGGACTTTTGTCTTGGTAAAAAAAGTTATTTGAAATTCAACAACGTATTTTGAGAAAAAGAAACAAAGTCATTGAATTTTTAGCTATCAGATTGGGATTGGATATAGCCTACCTTCTACTAGAGAAACTTCGTTATGCTTTCCTAATTTTGATTTTAATAGTACTTAATCTTAATGTTAAAAATAAAAAAAATCATCAAAGCACTCTTGTGTATTTCCTTAAGTACATCTAACTATATCAATCAAAATATATTTCCGGTAGTGTTTGCACTTTATCAGTGTTATTCTTCTATCTTTTAATTTGTTGAATCAATTTAAAGTTAAATTGAACAAAAAATCTCAATGTAATATTTTGTTTTAAGAAATCAAAGACAATAGCATATTCCATAATCTCTGATAACTTCTATGTTGTTGCAGAGTATCAAACACATGGATAGAACTGTTATCGTAGAGAAAATGTGCATCGCGATATCGTCAAAATTTGACGATATCGTCACGATAATATCGCGATTTTTGGCGAGTAAAATATAAAAGGAATTTATGGAAATATAAGTCATGTTTGGGGGACCAATCATGAAAGTACAATATAGAGTGTAATTTGTAAATAAATAAAGTGAAACATTCATCAAAACTAGGGCTGTCACGGGTACTAAATTTTGTCCCTGGGTAACCGAATTTTAGTACACGACCCGTACCCGGGTACTCGACACAGATCGACTGCTTTTAATTTGTAACAAATTGGGTTGCGTTGTGTTTGTTGTTTGGAAAGATTGGTTGATCGACGGAGATTCGATGAAATCATATGTGAGTTCAGTAAAGATAGCTTCAGTCGTTAAGTGTCTACTTCATTTCTATTTGACTTTCATAATTGCTAATGAGCTGCAGTAAAGTGTCAGTCTATCCAGCGTGTCTGTAGCTATACCAGTCCCAGAGGAAATGTTTTTGCACATGCGCAACAGGAAGTACTACATTCGGACGGTCTCTTGTGTTATCGGATTTGACTATAACCTATTTAAGTGCACCTGTCCGTCAAGTAGATTGTTCTCGCATCAAAAGACGGTAATGAGAATTAAAATGTATTGAAAAGATAAGGTTTCATCCTTGGTGAGTGTAAACAAATACAAATGAGTTGGATTTTGTAATACTTTTAATATAAGTTCTAGACTTGTTAACGTACATCCAGACGAATTGTCCTATTTTGACGGGTATATGTACCCGGGTACACATTTTTTGACCCGGTTGCATCCCCAACCCGACCCGTAACCGGGTACTCGTAACAACCCTAATCAAAACAAACGTCTATTTGTGATACTTTTAATTAGATGTTTGTTTACAAGTCAATCAGATTCTGTCCGTGTCCGACAGTGCAATGTTTTTGTTTCCTTTCCAACTAACACATGATGGGTTACGGCTGACGACGATATCGTAGATATAAGTTTTTTTAACGATATCGTCGTCTCTTCTCTACAATCGTGATATATCGCGATGCCGATATATGATAACAGCTCTACACATGGAGGAAGAAATGTTTACAGACTGAAGGAGGACCACAAATACTTTGACCAAGTTCAGGGTCAGCTACATATTGCCAACAAGTCTGCCTGCAATTTTGTAGTTTGGACAACAAAGGACAACGCTATAGTCAGAGTACTACATGATAACAGCTGGACTCCAAACATGTCATTATTAATTGATTTCTACTTTTCTAGAGTAGTCCCATTAATTCAACAGTGAATATATGGTTACAATCTGATTGAAATACAGATCCTTATAACCACTCCGTTAAATATATCAAACGTAGTGATAATAAGGATCTGTATTTTAATCAGATATGGTTATAAACATATAATAGATAAATTGTTTGTTTGTACATGAATAGCTATGGTTATTTAGGACAAAAGAAGTCCAACTGATGCCCTTAATAACCATAGCTATTCATGTACAAACGAAGTCCAACTGACTGCCCTGCCTAGGGCATTAGAATTGTACCTGCTGCCCCTATTGCATGATCGTAAAAGGCGACTAAATTTAGGACTTTATATATCTTTCCTAATGCCTCACTTTTGGCCTCGAGTTGAGCGTTCGCCCCTGTGTTTGTTTGTTTGTTTGATTAATTAACGTCCTATTAACAGCTATGGTCATGTAAGGACGGCCTCCCATGTATGCTGTGCGTTGCATGTATGTTGTGCGAGGTGCGTGTTTTGGGAGACTGCGGTATATTCATGTAGTGTCTTCTTGTATAGTGGAACTGTTGCCCTTTTTATAGTGCTATATCACTGAAGCATGCCGCCGAAAGACACCAAGCAACACACCCCACCCGGTCACATTATACTGACAACGGGCGAACCAGTCGTCCCACTCCCTGTATGCTGAGCGCTAAGCAGGAGCAGAAACTACCACTTTTATAGACTTTGGTGTGTCTCGGCCAGGGGACAGAACCCAGAGCCTTCCTCACATGGGCGAACGCTCAACTCAAGGCCAAAAGTGAGGCGGTGCCAAGGGAGGCATTAGGAAAGACAAAGTCAGTTAGGAAGAAGAGAAAAGATAAGATCCTAAATTTAGTCGCCTTTTACGATCATGCAATAGGGGCAGCAGGTACAATTCTAACGCCCTACCTGCAGGGCCAATTGTGAGAAAGGCCTTGGGTGCTGTCCCTTGGCCGAGACACACCAAAGTCTGTAAAAGTGGTAGTTTCTGCTTGTTTGTTTGTTTGTTTGATTTATTAACGTTTAATGTTTGATTTATTTACGTCCTATTAACAGCTATGGTCATGTAAGGACGGCCTCCCATGGATGCGGTGTGTTGCGTGTATGTTGTGCGAGGTGAGTGTACTGGGAGACTGCGGTATGTTCGTGTTATGTCTTCTTGTATAGTGGAACTGTTGCCCTTTTTATAGTGCTATATCACTGAAGCATGCCGCCGAAGATACCAAGCAACACACCCCACCCGGTCACATTATACTGACAACGGACGAACCAGTCGTCCCACTCTCTCTTGTGTTTGTTACAAATATCAGCTATTGTTGACATCGTGATATCAAAAGTGCAACAGTTCCCACTTTACAAGAAGACACAACATGAACATACCGCAGTCTCCCAAAACATGAACCTCGCACAACATACACGCAACACACCGCATACATAGGAGGCCGTCCTTACATGACCATAGCTGTTCATAGGACGTTAATTAATCAAACAAACAAACAAAAGTGATATCAAAATCTGTGGCTGTCTGTCGGCCATCTTCTTTTCAGATGACAGACACAGGGACAAAAGGCAATTTGAATACCCCATCATCTGAGCAATTAAATAACACGTCATGCTAATGTTAATGGTATTTGTTACATTAATGTATACCACAAAATGTGCGTATGGAATAATGGATGTTTCTACACTGACTGAATTTTTCCGGAATAGGACCAGGTTCCATCATTGGAGGTGGTTGTGGCCTTGGAATTTCTTTTATTGATTCTGTAGTAATACTCCCAGAGTCGATTGCAGAAGATTATGACACTCCTTGTCTCACCTCCTTCGCTGCCGTTGCTTCACTCCTATTTAAATTTTTTTTAGATATCAAACATACAATTTGATACAAAATTACACATACATAACATATTTCAATTCAATTCATTTCAAAAGTTTTACAGGAATTACAGAGAAAGATATTATATTATTGTATTGATAAATGGATAAGACAACAGGCAAAGCCTATATAGGTCCTCTCCATATAACACATAAGTAAACTACTGTGCATACATGAAGCTTCGTTCTGAACAAACATGAATTATGTACGGGATTTAAAATCATACAAGAGTCAAATATCAGAAAGTTAAGATTGACAAAGTTATTTCTCATAAGAATACTTTTGTGGGTGATTTTTCCAATATGAATCGTTAGCGTTCATATTTAAATGGTTTAACTATCCTCAAGTTAACATTTAATAAGAGACTATTTCATATATTTGTAACTTTCTGTGTATAAGAGTACTTTCTCATACATGACTAATACATCCTCAATACCTTAGGGGTTATTATCACTCAGTATATCCACACCTGAACCATGTCAGAGCAGCATTGAAGGCAGTTCAGAAAACAAAAACTTTGCAAATGACACGGTAATAGTAAACCCTGGAATAATGAGGATGAGAAGATAGTTATGTATTAATCAATGCTATCAAAACAATCAAACATTTTTGCTTTTAGTGCAAGTCTCTTTTTTTTTTTCTTTGTTTTACTGGTGTGTGGCTATGTCTTTCCTTCTACGATTTTGGTAATCTTTGAGCGTCCCAAGTCGCATGGTGTGTGTACCTTGCGGCAGTCCAATCTTTCTGTGTGCCTTAAATTATATATACAACTAGAGATCCCAGAGTGATCTTAGTGCCCACCAAAGAATGGTCTAAGTCTGACAATGGAAAGAGGGATATTTTCTCTGCTTTTCAAACTTTTTCAAACATACTACATATAAAATTTGAGACAGATCGCTTCAGTACTTTCTGAGAAATAGCAGTAACAAACTTCAACTATCAAAATCCAAGATGGCTCCTTGGCGGCCATTTTGTAGCCCGATCGGTCCAAAACGCAATATGCACAACTAGAGCCCTAGGGTAACCTACATATGAAATTTGAGACAGATCCCTTCATAAATTAGTTAAAGATATTGCATAAAAATATTCAACTTTACTGAAAGGATAATGCTACTATCAAAGTACATGAACTGTATCACATTACACTTAATAGAAAGTTTAATATCACCATCAAACTGCATGAACTGTGAGACTCTTATCGACTGAGTATTTATATCGCTCTTAGCAAGTAAAAGTTAATGTGACACACATTATATACCACTTAAAAATAACCACACAGGAACAGAGATACATCCAATCTGCCCGATCATTTGGCTTTCACAGCATTTTCATTAACAAGATTTTGGAAATCACTACCTGACATCATTGACACCAGTGTTTGTTTTATGTAATGCATAAAAAAAAATAATACTGACATCGAAAAAATCTCCACAAGCGAATCAGTCAACATTTTGCAAGGGAATGTTTTGTACAATATACTAATTCACCTTTCTAAGACTAGAAAAATATATGGATGCTATTATATCTACAAGTGTATGAAGCTGGCAAATTAAACAAGAGATCCCAGAGGGATCTTGGCGCCCACCAAAGAATGATCTATATCTGACAAAGGAAAGATGGATCTTTTCTCTACTTTTTAAACTTTTTCAAACATACTACATATATATTTTGAGACAGAACGCTTCAGTACCTTTTGTGAAATAGCGGTATTTGTTTGTTTGTTTGTTTGTTTGATTAATTAACGTCCTATAAACAGCTATGGTCATATAAGGACGGCCTCCCATGTATGCGGTGTGTTGCGTGTATGTTGTGCGAGGTGAGTGTACTGGGAGACTGCGGTATATTCGTGTTGTGTCTTCTTGTATAGTGGAACTATTGCCCTTTTTATAGTGCTATATCACTGAAGCATGCCGCCGAAGACACCAAGCAACACACCCCACCCGGTCACATTATACTGACAACGGGCGAACCAGTCGTCCCACTCCCTGTATGCTGAACGCTAAGCAGGAGCAGAAACTACCACCTTTATAGACTTTGGTGTGTCTCGGCCAGGGGACAGAACCCAGAGCCTTCCTCACAGGGGCGAACGCTCAACTCAAGGCCAAAAGTGAGGCGATGCCAAGGGAGGCATTAGGAAAGATAAAGTCAGTTAGGAAGAAGAGAAAAGATAAGATCCTAAATTTAGTCGCCTTTTACGATCATGCAATAGGGGCAGCAGGTACAATTCTAACGCCCTACCTGCAGGGCCAGAAATAGCGGTAACAAACTTCAACTATCAAAATCCAAGATGACTCCTTGGCGGCCACCTTGTTGATCAATCGGTCCCAAATCACAATATGCACAACTAGGGCCCTAGGGGAACCTACATGTGAAATGTGAGAAAGATCCATTCAATACTTTCTGAGATATAGCGATAACAAACTTTAAATATCAATATCCAAGATGGCTGCCTGGCAGCAATCTTGTTGACCGATCGGTCCCAAATCATAATATGCACAACTAAAGGTCCTAGGGGAACTTACATATGAATTTTGAGACAGATCCCTTCATTACTTTCTGATAAATAGCGATAACAAACTTTGAATAACAAAATCCAAGATGGCTGCCTGGCGGCCATCTTGTTGACTGATCGGTCCCAAAATGCAATATGCACAACTAGGTCCCTAGGGGAACCTACATATGAAATTTGAGACAGATCCCTTCAGAACTATCTGAGAAATAGCGATAACAAACTTTGAATAACAAAATCCAAGATTGCGGCCATCTTTTTTTCACCGATTAGTAGTTCTCAAGAAATATCGATAACAAACTTTAACTGCCAAAATCAAAGACGGCTACCTGGGTGCCATCTTGTTTTATGATCAGCCTCAAAATCTGTATGGCACAACTAGGGACCAAAGGTACCCTCCATATGAAGTTTGAAGTTAATAGGACGTTAATTAATCAAACAAACAAACAAACAAAGTTCTCAAGAACAAAATCCTTGCAGTAGTTTTTAAGAAATAGTGATAACAAGCATTGTTTATGGACGGACGGCGGACGACGGACGACGGACGCAGGGCGATTTGAATAGCCCACCATCTGATTTCCTTTTTACCAACAAATGATAATGCATTTGCTACTTTGGAATGTTTTTTTTTTTTACTAAAACATAAATGGATATACATTCATATTCATCAAGATATTAATTGTATATTAACATAACAGTTTTACATAATAAGAATTATGCATTGATTGCAGGTAGGGCGTTAGAATTGTACCTGCTGCCCCTATTGCATGATCGTAAAAGGCGACTAAATTTAGGATCTTATCTTTTCTATTCTTCCTAACTGACTTTATCCTTCCTAATGCTTCCCTTGGCACCGCCTCACTTTTGGCCTTGAGCGTTCGCCCTCGCCCTGCAGGTAGGGCGTTAGAATTGTACCTGCTGCCCCTATTGCATGATCGTAAAAGGCGACTAAATTTAGGATCTTATCTTTTCTATTCTTCCTAACTGACTTTATCCTTCCTAATGCTTCCCTTGGCACCGCCTCACTTTTGGCCTTGAGTTGAGCGTTCGCCCCTGTGAGGAAGGCTCTGGGTTCTGTCCCCTGGCCGAGACACACCAAAGTCTATAAAAGTGGTAGTTTCTGCTCCTGCTTAGCGCTCAGCAAAAAAGGAGTGGGACGACTGGTTCGCCCGTTGTCAGTATAATGTGACCGGGTGGGGTGTGTTGCTTGGTGTCTTCGGCGGCATGCTCCAGTGATATAGCACTATAAAAAGGGCAAAAGTTCCACTATACAAGAAGACACAACATGAATATACCGCAGTCTCCCGAAACACGCACCTCGCACAACATACACGCAACACACCGCATACATGGGAGGCCGTCCTTACATGACCATAGCTGTTAATAGGACGTTAATTAATCAAACAAACAAACAAACAAAACGACATATGATTACCTTTGAGGAAGGCTCTGGGTTCTGTCCCCTGGCCGAGACACACCAAAGTCTATAAAAGTGGTAGTTTCTACTCCTGCTTAGCGCTCAGCATAACGGGAGTGGGACGACTGGTTCACCCGTTGTCAGTATAATGTGACCGGGTGAGGTGTGTTGCTTGGTGTCTTCGGCGGCATGCTTCAGTGATATAGCACTATAAAAAGGGCAATAGTTCCACTATACAAGAAGACACAACATGAATATACCACAGTCTCCCAAGACACGCACCTCACACAACATACACGCAACACACCACATACATGGGAGGCCGTCCTTACATGACCATAGCTGTTAATAGGACGTTAATTAATCAAACAAACAAACAAATTGATTAATTGTAAATATAGAAAAGTAGTTAAACATTTGGCATGAAGAGAAAAACATTTAACTTTACTGAAAGGTTAATGTCACCATCAAACTGCATGAACTGCATCAAATTACAATTTGGCATAATAAGAAAAACATTTCAGTTTAATAGAAAGCTTATCACTCTCAACAGGTAAAAGATAATGTGTCACACATGATATACCATTTCAAAACTAGCTCTACAAAGAACAACACTCAAACACAATATGGCTGACGAATCGACACTAAACCTACAAGACAATGCAACTTTTACCGTATTTTCCGAAACAGTGGAGATTTCTATTACGGCGTCTCTGTCACAACGTTCGAGAGATTTGAAACTGAAATATGCATAGAAGTTGCAACCTACATCGGTGGAATAAACATTGAAGAGATTCAGGCAGCAAGCCAGCAGTTTAGACTGAGAATCTAAAGGTGTGTAAAATTATTAAACCTATTATATGATATGGAGAACTAGTGTTAACCAGAAATCTTAACTAACATATGGTTGGACGGACCACCACCTAGAGGTGGAGGGCTTGTGGTCATATGACGAGACATCTTAACCACTCGACCACCGCGACCCCATATATGGTAACTTACATTCTCAACAGCACTTCTGGGAGTGTTGAAAGTGCCAGAAGTAGTGCCTCCGCGGGTGGTAGGTCCGGGTGTGGAGGAGGCAAATGTGGTTTCAGGAGCGGTTGGGGTGATCCTAGGGATGGTAGTTCTGTTGCTTGACAAAGTCTAAAACAACAATTTACTTTTTGATAAAAAGCTACATTGATGAGTTGTGTATAAGATTAACATTGTAAGTTTGCAAAATAATCTATTTAACCTTGGCCCTGCAGGTAGGGCGTTAGAATTGTACCTGCTGCCCCTATTGCATGATCGTAAAAGGCGACTAAATTTAGGATCTTATCTTTTCTCTTCTTCCTAACTGACTTTATCTTTCCTATCGCCTCACTTTTGGCCTTGAGTTGAGCGTTCGCCCCTATGAGGTAGGCTCTGGGTTCTGTCCCCTGGCCGAGACACACCAAAGTATAAAAGTGGTAGTTTCTGCTCCTGCTTAGCGCTCAGCATACAGGGAGTGGGACGACTGGTTCGCCCGTTGTCAGTATAATGTGACCGGGTGGGGTGTGTTGCTTGGTGTCTTCGGCGGCATGCTTCAGTGATATAGCACTATAAAAAGGGCAATAGTTCCACTATACAAGAAGACACAACACGAATATACCGCAGTCTCCCAAAAAACGCACCTCGCACAACATACACGCAACACACCGCATACATGGGAGGCCGTCCTTACATGACCATAGCTGTTAATAGGACGTTAATAAATCAAACAAACAAACTATTTAACCTGCATTCTTCATCATACTACTTCAGATATCCTCTGAATATTTCACAGTTATATTTTACAATATTTTTACTGATTTATTTATCATTTTACTATAAGGCCTATTGGTGTCTCTAAGAAAATGCAATAAGAAATATTTCGCAGTAATCATGCTATGATAACATGGTATTGGTTAAAAATGCAAAACTTATAAAGTAACTTTATTTGCCAACGATAGTGAGAAGAAAAAGCGCTTAAATCATAAGTGCTTGTCGTCTGTAATATGATATTAGACTACTACAGTATGTTATTTCAATTTTGATTAGACACATCTGACAGAATGTGCCCTAAGATCTTTCATTTTGTATTAGTGTCGATGACTTTCAGTTACTTACACAAGGCTCTACCAAGATTTTAGGCAAATTGATTCCCATACAATTAACAACTACGCGCATTGTTATGGTTGATATCGGCGAACAATCACCAGTGTTACAGGAGAACTGCATGCCCCTCGTCACACCTAGAATTACTCCTGCTTGGCGCTCAGCATACAGGGAGTAGGACGACTGGTTCCCACGTTGTCAGTATAATGTGACCGGGTGGGGTGTGTTGCTTGGGTCTTCGGCGGCATGCTTCAGTGATATAGCACTATAAAAAGGGCAACAGTTCCACTATACAAGAAGACACAACATTAATATACCGCAGTCTCCCAAAACACGCACCTCGCACAACATACACGCAGCACACCGCATACATGGGAGGCCGTCCTTACATGACCATAGCTGTTAATAGGACGTTAAATTAATCAAAAAAAACAAACAAACAATTAAATACTTGTTTGTTTGTTTGTTTGATTTATTAACGTCCTATTAACAGCTATGGTCATGTAAGGACGGCCTCCCATGTATGCGTAGTGTTGAGTGTATGTTGTGCGAGGTGCGTGTTTTGGGAGACTGCGGTATATTCGTGTTGTGTCTTCTTGTATAGTGGAACTATTGCCCTTTTTATAGTGCTATATCACTGAAGCATGCCGCCGAAGACACCAAGCAACACACCCCACCCGGTCACATTATACTGACAACGGGCGAACCAGTCGTCCCACTCCCTGTATGCTGAGCGCTAAGCAGGAGCAGAAACTACCACTTTTATAGACTTTGGTGTGTCTCGGCCAGGGGACAGAACCCAGAGCCTTCCTCACAGGGGCGAACGCTCAACTCAAGGCCAAAAGTGAGGCGATGCCAAGGGAGGCATTAGGAAAGATAAAGTCAGTTAGGAAGAAGAGAAAAGATAAGATCCTAAATTTAGTCGCCTTTTACGATCATGCAATAGGGGCAGCAGGTACAATTCTAACGCCCTACCTGCAGGGCCAGAAATAGATGTTGTAAACAATAGTTATACAAAATCCAAGATGACTCCTTGGCGGCCACCTTGTTGATCAATCGGTCCCAAATCACAATATGCACAACTAGGGCCCTAGGGGAACCTACATGTGAAATTTGAGAAAGATCCATTCAATACTTTCTGAGAAATAGCGATAACAAACTTTGAATATTAATATCCAAGATGGCTGCCTGGCAGCAATCTTGTTGACCGATTGGTCCCAAATCATAATATGCACAACTAAGGTCCTAGGGGAACCTACATATGAATTTTGAGACAGATCCCTTCATTACTTTCTGAGAAATAGCGATAACAAACTTTGAATAACAAAATCCAAGATGGCTGCCTGGCGGCCATCTTGTTGACTGATCGGTCCCAAAATGCAATATGCACAACTAGGTCCCTAGGGGAACCTACATATGAAATTTGAGACAGATCCCTTCAGAACTATCTGAGAAATAGCGATAACAAACTTTGAATAACAAAATCCAAGATGGCGGCCATCTTTTTCACCGATTAGTAGTTCTCAAGAAATATCGATAACAAACTTCAACTGCCAAAATCAAAGACGGCTACCTGGGTGCCATCTTGTTTTATGATCAGCCTCAAAATCTGTATGGCACAACTAGGGACCAAAGGTACCCTCCATATGAAGTTTGAAGTTAATAGGACGTTAATTAATCAAACAAACAAACAAACAAAGTTCTCAAGAACAAAATCCTTGCAGTAGTTTTTAAGAAATAGTGATAACAAGCATTGTTTATGGACGGACAGCGGACGACGGACCACGGACGCAGGGCGATTTGAATAGCCCACCATCTGATTTCCTTTTTACCAACAAATGGTAATGCATTTGCTACTTTGGAATGTTTTTTTTCTTACCAAAACATAAATGGATATACATTCATATTCATCAAGATATTAATTGTATATTAATATAACAGTTTTACATAATAAGAATTATGCATTGATTGCAGGTAGGGCGTTAGAATTGTACCTGCTGCCCCTATTGCATGATCGTAAAAGGCGACTAAATTTAGGATCTTATCTTTTCTATTCTTCCTAACTGACTTTATCCTTCCTAATGCCTCCCTTGGCACCGCCTCACTTTTGGCCTTGAGTTGAGCATTCGCCCTGCAGGTAGGGCGTTAGAATTGTACCTGCTGCCCCTATTGCATGATCGTAAAAGGCGACTAAATTTAGGATCTTATCTTTTCTATTCTTCCTAACTGACTTTATCCTTCCTAATGCCTCCCTTGGCACCGCCTCACTTTTGGCCTTGAGTTGAGCGTTCGCCCCTGTGAGGAAGGCTCTGGGTTCTGTCCCCTGGCCGAGACACACCAAAGTCTATAAAAGTGGTAGTTTCTGCTCCTGCTTAGCGCTCAGCAAAAAAGGAGTGGGACGACTGGTTCGCCCGTTGTCAGTATAATGTGACCGGGTGGGGTGTGTTGCTTGGTGTCTTCGGCGGCATGCTCCAGTGATATAGCACTATAAAAAGGGCAAAAGTTCCACTATACAAGAAGACACAACATGAATATACCGCAGTCTCCCGAAACACGCACCTCGCACAACATACATGCAACACACCGCATACATGGGAGGCCGTCCTTACATGACCATAGCTGTTAATAGGACGTTAATTAATCAAACAAACAAACAAAAAAAACATAGGTTCGGAAGCTATTGAGGAAGGCTCTAACTTCCCCTGGCCGAGACACACCATAGTCTATAAAAGTGGTAGTTTTCTACTCCTGCTTAGCGCTCAGCATAACGGGAGTGGGACGACTGGTTCACCCGTTGTCAGTATAATGTGACCGGGTGAGGTGTGTTGCTTGGTGTCTTCGGCGGCATGCTTCAGTGATATAGCACTATAAAAAGGGCAATAGTTCCACTATACAAGAAGACACAACATGAATATACCACAGTCTCCCAAGACACGCACCTCACACAACATACACGCAACACACCACATACATGGGAGGCCGTCCTTACATGACCATAGCTGTTAATAGGACGTTAATTAATCAAACAAACAAACAAATTGATTAATTGTAAATATAGAAAAGTAGTTAAACATTTGGCATGAAGAGAAAAACATTTAACTTTACTGAAAGGTTAATGTCACCATCAAACTGCATGAACTGCATCAAATTACAAATTGGCATAATAAGAAAAACATTTTAGTTTAATAGAAAGCTTATCACTCTCAACAGGTAAAAGATAATGTGTCACACATGATATACCATTTCAAAACTAGCTCTACAAAGAACAACACTCAAACACAATATGGCTGACGAATCGACACTAAACCTACAAGACAATGCAACTTTTACCGTATTTTCCGAAACAGTGGAGATTTCTATTACGGCGTCTCTGTCACAACGTTCGAGAGATTTGAAACTGAAATATACATAGAAGTTGCAACCTACATCGGTGGAATAAACAATGAAGAGATTCAGGCGGCAAGACAGCAGTTAAGACTGATAATCTAAATGTGGATAAAATTATTAAACCTATTATATGATATGATCAATTTCTGAGAACTAGTGTTAACCAGAAATCTTAACTAACATATGGTTGGACGGACCACCACCTAGAGGTGGAGGGCTTGTGGTCATATGACGAGACATCTTAACCACTCGACCACCGCGACCCCATATATGGTAACTTACATTCTCAACAGCACTTCTGGGAGTGTTGAAAGTGCCAGAAGTAGTGCCTCCGCGGGTGGTAGGTCCGGGTGTGGAGGAGGCAAATGTGGTTTCAGGAGCGGTTGGGGTGATCCTAGGGATGGTAGTTCTGTTGCTTGACAAAGTCTAAAACAACAATTTACTTTTTGATAAAAAGCTACATTGATGAGTTGTGTATAAGATTAACATTGTAAGTTTGCAAAATAATCTATTTAACCTTGGCCCTGCAGGTAGGGCGTTAGAATTGTACCTGCTGCCCCTATTGCATGATCGTAAAAGGCGACTAAATTTAGGATCTTATCTTTTCTCTTCTTCCTAACTGACTTTATCTTTCCTATCGCCTCACTTTTGGCCTTGAGTTGAGCGTTCGCCCTTGTGAGGAAGGCTCTGGGTTCTGTCCCCTGGCCAAGACACACCAAAGTATAAAAGTGGTAGTTTCTGCTCCTGCTTAGCGCTCAGCATACAGGGAGTGGGACGACTGGTTCGCCCGTTGTCAGTATAATGTGACCGGGTGGGGTGTGTTGCTTGGTGTCTTCGGCAGCATGCTTCAGTGATATAGCACTATAAAAAGGGCAATAGTTCCACTATACAAGAAGACTTAACACGAATATACCGCAGTCTCCCAAAAAACGCACCTCGCACAACATACACGCAACACTACGCATACATGGGAGGCCGTCCTTACATGACCATAGCTGTTAATAGGACGTTAATAAATCAAACAAACAAACTATTTAACCTGCATTCTTCATCATACTACTTCAGATATCCTCTGAATATTTCACAGTTATATTTTACAATATTTTTACTGATTTATTTATCATTTTACTATAAGGCCTATTGGTGTCTCTAAGAAAATGCAATAAGAAATATTTCGCAGTAATCATGCTATGATAACATGATATTGGTTAAAAATGCAAAACTTATAAAGTAACTTTATTTGCCAAGGAGAGTGAGGAGGACACGCGCTTAAATCATAAGTGTTTGTCGTCTGTAATATGATATTAGACTACTACAGTATGTTATTTCAATTTTGATTAGACACATCTGACAGAATGTACTCTTAGATCTTTCATTTTGTATTAGTGTCGATGACTTTCAGTTACTTACACAAGGCTCTACCAAGATTTTAGGCAAACTGATTCCCATACAATTAACAACTACGCGCATTGTTATGGTTGATATCGGCGAACAATCACCAGTGTTACAGGAGAAATGCATGCCCCTCGTCACACATAGAATTACTAGGTCTGCTTGGCGCTCAGCATACAGGGAGTAGGACGACTGGTTCGCCCGTTGTCAGTATAATGTGACCGGGTGGGGTGTGTTGCTTGGTGTCTTCGGCGGCATGCTTCAGTGATATAGCACTATAAAAAGGGCAACAGTTCCACTATACAAGAAGACACAACATGAATATACCGCAGTCTCCCAAAACACGCACCTCGCACAACATACATGCAGCACACCGCATACATGGGAGGCCGTCCTTACATGACCATAGCTGTTAATAGGACGTTAATTAATCAAACAAACAAACAAACATACCGATACGCCTGGACCTTGGATTCCATTTGTTTGTTTGATTTATTAACGTCCTATTAACAGCTATGGTCATGTAAGGACGGCCTCCCATGTATGCGGTGTGTTGAGTGTATGTTGTGCGAGGTGCGTGTTTTGGGAGACTGCGGTATATTCGTGTTGTGTCTTCTTGTATAGTGGAACTGTTGCCCTTTTTATAGTGCTATATCACTGAAGCATGCCGCCGAAGACACCAAGCAACACACCCCACCCGGTCACATTATACTGACAACGGGCGAACCAGTCGTCCCACTCCCTGTACGCTGAGCGCTAAGCAGGAGCAGAAACTACCACTTTTATAGACTTTGGTGTGTCTCGGCCAGGGGACAGAACCCAGAGCCTTCCTCACAGGGGCGAACGCTCAACTCAAGGCCAAAAGTGTGAGGCGGTGCCAAGGGAGGCATTAGGAAAGATAAAGTCAGTTAGGAAGAAGAGAAAAGATAAGATCCTAAATTTAGTCGCCTTTTACGATCATGCAATAGGGGCAGCAGGTACAATTCTAACGCCCTACCTGCAGGGCCAGAAATAGCGGTAACAAACTTCAACTATCAAAATCCAAGATGACTCCTTGGCGGCCACCTTGTTGATCAATCGGTCCCAAATCACAATATACACAACTAGGGCCCTAGGGGAACCTACATGTGAAATTTGAGAAAGATCCATTCAATACTTTCTGAGATATAGCGATAACAAACTTTAAATATCAATATCCAAGATGGCTGCCTGGCAGCAATCTTGTTGACCGATCGGTCCCAAATCATAATATGCACAACTAAGGTCCTAGGGGAACTTACATATGAATTTTGAGACAGATCCCTTCATTACTTTCTGATAAATAGCGATAACAAGCTTTGAATAACAAAATCGAAGATGGCTGCCTGGCGGCCATCTTGTTGACTGATCGGTCCCAAAATGCAATATGCACAACTAGGTCCCTAGGGGAACCTACATATGAAATTTGAGACAGATCCCTTCAGAACTATCTGAGAAATAGCGATAACAAACTTTGAATAACAAAATCCAAGATTGCGGCCATCTTTTTCACCGATTAGTAGTTCTCAAGAAATATCGATAACAAACTTTAACTGCCAAAATCAAAGACGGCTACCTGGGTGCCATCTTGTTTTATGATCAGCCTCAAAATCTGTATGGCACAACTAGGGACCAAAGGTACCCTCCATATGAAGTTTGAAGTTAATAGGACGTTAATTAATCAAACAAACAAACAAACAAAGTTCTCAAGAACAAAATCCTTGCAGTAGTTTTTAAGAAATAGTGATAACAAGCATTGTTTATGGACGGACGGCGGACGACGGACGCAGGGCGATTTGAATAGCCCACCATCTGATTTCCTTTTTACCAACAAATGATAATGCATTTGCTACTTTGGAATGTTTTTTTTTTTTACTAAAACATAAATGGATATACATTCATATTCATCAAGATATTAATTGTATATTAACATAACAGTTTTACATAATAAGAATTATGCATTGATTGCAGGTAGGGCGTTAGAATTGTACCTGCTGCCCCTATTGCATGATCGTAAAAGGCGACTAAATTTAGGATCTTATCTTTTCTATTCTTCCTAACTGACTTTATCCTTCCTAATGCTTCCCTTGGCACCGCCTCACTTTTGGCCTTGAGCGTTCGCCCTCGCCCTGCAGGTAGGGCGTTAGAATTGTACCTGCTGCCCCTATTGCATGATCGTAAAAGGCGACTAAATTTAGGATCTTATCTTTTCTATTCTTCCTAACTGACTTTATCCTTCCTAATGCTTCCCTTGGCACCGCCTCACTTTTGGCCTTGAGTTGAGCGTTCGCCCCTGTGAGGAAGGCTCTGGGTTCTGTCCCCTGGCCGAGACACACCAAAGTCTATAAAAGTGGTAGTTTCTGCTCCTGCTTAGCGCTCAGCAAAAAAGGAGTGGGACGACTGGTTCGCCCGTTGTCAGTATAATGTGACCGGGTGGGGTGTGTGTTGCTTGGTGTCTTCGGCGGCATGCTCCAGTGATATAGCACTATAAAAAGGGCAAAAGTTCCACAATACAAGAAGACACAACATGAATATACCGCAGTCTCCCGAAACACGCACCTCGCACAACATACACGCAACACACCGCATACATGGGAGGCCGTCCTTACATGACCATAGCTGTTAATAGGACGTTAATTAATCAAACAAACAAACAAACAAACGAGCGTTCGCCCCTTTGAGGAAGGCTCTGGGTTCTGTCCCCCTGGCCGAGACACACCAAAGTCTATAAAAGTGGTAGTTTTCTACTCCTGCTTAGCGCTCAGCATAACGGGAGTGGGACGACTGGTTCACCCGTTGTCAGTATAATGTGACCGGGTGAGGTGTGTTGCTTGGTGTCTTCGGCGGCATGCTTCAGTGATATAGCACTATAAAAAGGGCAATAGTTCCACTATACAAGAAGACACAACATGAATATACCACAGTCTCCCAATACACGCAACACACCACATACATGGGAGGCCGTCCTTACATGACCATAGCTGTTAATAGGACGTTAATTAATCAAACAAACAAACAAATTGATTAATTGTAAATTAAAAAAGTAGTTAAACATATGGCATGAAACATTTAACTTTACTGAAAGGTTAATGTCACCATCAAACTGCATGAACTGCATCAAATTACAATTTGGCATAATAAGAAAAACATTTCAGTTTAATAGAAAGCTTATCACTCTCAACAGGTAAAAGATAATGTGTCACACATGATATACCATTTCAAAACTAGCTCTACAAAGAACACCACTCAATTACAATATGGCTGACGAATCGACACTAAACCTACAAGACAATGCAACTTTTACCGTATTTTCCGAAACAGTGGAGATTTCTATTACGGCGTCTCTGTCACAACGTTCGAGAGATTTGAAACTGAAATATACATAGAAGTTGCAACCTACATCGGTGGAATAAACATTGAAGAGATTCAGGCAGCAAGCCAGCAGTTTAGACTGAGAATCTAAAGGTGGGTAAAATTATTAAACCTATTATATGATATGATCACTTCAGCAATTTCTGAGAACTAGTGTTAACCAGAAATCTTAACTAACATATGGTTGGACGGACCACCACCTAGAGGTGGAGGGCTTGTGGTCATATGACGAGACATCTTAACCACTCGACCACCGCGACCCCATATATGGTAACTTACATTCTCAACAGCACTTCTGGGAGTGTTGAAAGTGCCAGAAGTAGTGCTTCCGCGGGTGGTGGGTCCGGGTGTGGGGGAGGCAAATGTGGTTTTAGGTGCAGTTGGGGTGATCCTAGGGATGGTAGTTCTGTTGCTTGACAAAGTCTAAAACAACAATTTACTTTTTGATAAAAAGCTACATTGATGAGTTGTGTTTAAGAGTAACATTGTAAGTTTGCAAAATAATCTATATAACCTTGGCCCTGCAGGTAGGGCGTTAGAATTGTACCTGCTGCCCCTATTGCATGATCGTAAAAGGCGACTAAATTTAGGATCTTATCATTTCTCTCCTTCCTAACTGACTTTATCTTTCCTATCGCCTCATTTTTGGCCTTGAGTTGAGCGTTCGCCCCAGTGAGGAAGGCTCTGGGTTCTGTCCCCTGACCGAGACACACCAAAGTCTATAAAAGTGGTAGTTTCTGCTCCTGCTTAGCGCTCAGCATACAGGGAGTGGGACGACTGGTTCGCCCGTTGTCAGTATAATGTGACCGGGTGGGGTGTGTTGCTTGGTGTCTTCGGCGGCATGCTTCAGTGATATAGCACTATAAAAAGGGCAATAGTTCCACTATACAAGAAGACACAACACGAATATACCGCAGTCTCCCAAAACACGCACCTCGCACAACATACACGCAACACTACGCATACATGGGAGGCCGTCCTTACATGACCATAGCTGTTAATAGGACGTTAATAAATCAAACAAACAAACAAAGCGATCCTTTTGATATTTTTCAATCATACTACTTCAGATATCCTCTGAATATTTCACAGTTATATTTTACAATATTTTTACTGATTTATTTATCATTTTACTATAAGGCCTATTGGTGTCTCTAAGAAAATGCAATAAGAAATATTTCGCAGTAATCATGCTATGATAACATGGTATTGGTTAAAAATGCAAAACTGAATTTAAAGGAATCATTCAGAATTTTACAGGATAAACGAGGTAAGATCCTGTCATATCTGATTAAATGGCAGGTATTTTATGAATCATGTGATGAACGTTGACGTTATGCTGATTCTGATAAAACTCCATTCAGTTGGGTCTTGTACATTGACCTTAGGTATGTTCACAAATACAAGGTTTTGGCACTACCAGATCCTGACTAACGAAATAGTCTTGAAATAAGTTTTGTCAAGAGTTATTTTACCGATACTAAAATCACAAGTACTAATTCTCATCTGGATACTTGCACAACAAAAATTTTAATGTACATATGATAGGCTTTAACAACTGTAATTTAATGAGCGATTTCAAGCCAAAATTTGCAGCAATGTTCTAGAAAATGCATTGCCATGATCTAAGTGAGCCCTATTTTTTTTGATTTAAGTAGCGTCCATTGATGTAACAGTCTATGGTCATGTAAGGACGGCATTCACCATGTTATGTTGTGTGGTAATGAAGTGTTTTATATTGAGCAAGGTGCGTGTTTTGGAGACTGCGGTAATATTCATGTTGTGTCTTCTGTATATAGTGGGAACTGTTGCCAAATCTTTTATACATGCTTTTATTCACTGGAGAATGCTGCTGCAACACCCCCAACCCGGTTCCACATTAATACTGGACAACGGGCGAACCAGTCGTTAACCCACTCCCTGTATGCTGAGCGCTAATTTGAGCAGAAGCTACCACATTTGATCTGAAGTAAACGTGGTAAAAGGTCATATCCGAACATGACCTCTGATGAGATGTTGTCAGATCCTCTATTGAACGGAGTTAAGCTGGCGTGCTTCTACATTGGCATATTCTGCATCACCGAAAGTCGACTGCAAGAAAAAGGATAACAGTGTCATAAAGTTTTCAACTTCAGCCGCTGCTGTCATATCCATATTGAATCAGAAATACTCCTTTAAATCTTTTGCATCTGTAATTTGAACTCATCCGATTCATCATCGTCTTCGATCATAGACATAGTAAGTGATGCTGGTGGTTATGTGGTTCTTGAACAAATGAACATATTGAAATGGTTTCACTGCCTTGTGTCCGTTTTTTGTAATGTTGTTCTCGTCGTGCATCTGTATGCCATAATCAATTGATTTGCCTTGAAACTCCCCATCTTTCTTAATCTTGTTAAATGCCCATTGTTGTAAAGCTTTTGGCAATGACAATGCATGTTTGACACGGTCTTCTTCAGCAGGCTTTTAGAAATGCAGACTCAATTTGGAGTGTGATGTTCCACAAAAAAGGCAGGGGTGATATGGTTTTGGTATCGCCTGCAACGGAAGGGCGACACTTATGTATCATTATATCGGCGTCCGGGAAACTGTTTTAGTGTAATAACTTAAGTTGGCTCACAGCGATAACAACATGAAAAATACTGCAAAACCATCTTTTGAAGGTTTTAAAATTTTCAGCGAGAATTTGGTAGGAATTGAAAATGTTAAACAATGTTATTACTAAATAAACCCGTGTATGTCGGACAGGCCATTTTAGATTTGTCTAAAATCATTATGTATGAATTTTACTACAAATATCTTTAAACCTAAATACCGTGACGGATTGAAGCTACTATTCACAGACACCGATTCTTTCGGTATTGAAATCAAAACACATGATCTATATGCGGATCTTTATCAGGACAGATATATTTATGGTTTGAGTAATTATCCACCAACTCACCCCATGCCTGAATACAATTAGATAACATAAACATCAGTTACACGTATACACAGTTAGAAAAACAGGTTTATCACCATTTGATGATAAACGTTACGTGCTCTCGGGTGGTTGTGATACCCTCGCCTTTGGTCACTATAAATTAAAAAAAATAGTGTCTTCATCTGTTAACCGCTTTTAATGACATCAATTTCCTTTTATGTAGATGTTTATAAAATTGATATTTTCACTTGTACATAATTACTATTCTGAATTGAAATAGATGTTTATAAAATTGATAAGTCTTGAATTAATGTAGACTATTATGAAATTAATAATTTCACTTGTACATACATATTGAATTAAAGTGGATTATTATTTCCTTGAATTAATAAAAGATTCTAAAGTTTTGATTGTTGTTCTTTTGTTAATTTAACAAATTGAATTATATTTATTTTACAAATATTCTGCCTCGTCCCAAAAGACGATCTGTTATTGATGCGCCATCGATGGTTGGTATATGGACATGGACGCTTAGGTGACAGGAGGTCCCATGATCACAGATGATGGGCATGCACCTATAGGCGTGACTACATTGGCAGGTGAAGGTTCAGGTACCGGCGATGAGACAGGGGTAACGGGCTCAGGTACGATGGCAGGCCCAGTGACTGATGAAGGCGCAGTTGGTTCAACAGATGTGACTGTAGGTCCAACAAAATCCGCATGTAAATCAATAATTAACTATGTATCAGGCTGATGGAGTTTGAGACTTCCTCAAACTCTAGTTTCCCAGCTTACACATTTAGCACGATGGAGTATAGCTCGCCATTACCCGTAGCTTATAGCATACCCCCTAGTTTTGAAAATCACCTTGTGAACAAGGATATCTCAAGTTATACACCATTAACAGCAATGAAATTTGGCACAGACATGTAGTTATAGATAAGGACGGAACTGATAAAACTTGGCGACAAACAGACATAAACTGTATTTTTGAGGAATTAAAATATATTTCATTCCTTCTTTGTCTATAGTAATATTTAAATGAGAAACACAATGCATTATGGGAAATTATATGGCCGACGGTACCACTTCATACAAAAGAAATATAGTTTAAGAAAAGATTAAGGCAATTAAGAAATATTCATTATTTTTCTATTCTTTAATATGTTACTCAAAGTGTCATGACATCATAATTACCTGTGTTGGATAATCTATATTCCCTGGACAGTGTCACAAGTCAGGTGCCCTAGTTTCATCTAGATGCTGTTTATAGGCCTATATGTGTGTGTAAATGTGTTACATATACCATTTACTGTTAAAGGGAAAAACAATGGTTGAGAGTTAATTAATGTATTTTGTTATCAAGGCCCTGGGAAAGGCTCGACTGTAGCTGCCAATGTCAATTTGTTGACCCGTAGTACACATTCCATTGTGCCGAGACCCAGCCAATACAACTTGTGCATTGTTATCTTAATTGTGAAATTTATATTGTGTTGAAGAAAATGAGATAAAAGATAAGTAATAAATTTCAACGTATTGAAGCAAATTCAGTTTACCTCTTATAACCAGGACAGCCAAACATCTTTGATTTTTTTTGGTCACCTATAATGAATTAAGCCCTCCTCCAGCAGGTATCTTTTAAAAGTCTAGTCAACTTAACACTTTGATTATACATAGTTGTACATGTGTGATATCGATAAGCAATCATACAGGAAAAAATTTCCCCAATTATTTTTTATCATATAACAATATTCTGATAAATTTGAATAAAAAGCTTTGTTAAATTTTGAATTTTATTAAATTTTCTAATATTAAAGTTAAGTTGATGCTATTTGAATTGGTCCCAACAATATTCTTACTAAGAAGATGCTGCTTCTGCATACGCTCACACTAAAATCCTGCTCAGAAAAAAAAACTTTTCTGCACAAATCAATATTTTTTATAAAACTGTTGATCTATATATAACTTAACATTTGATGAATGACATCTGTCTTGAAAGAATTTTATGATTGTTTTAATACCAACATTGATAACAATTAAATACCAGTGGTCATTTGAATTGTCCTAATTAATTATTAGTTTAAACAGTTGGAGAAAGATTCACCGTCAGCTTCTTGCATTCATTGACGCGTGCAACTTCAATATTTCCAAACATATCGTTGTGTCTAGTAAGTGAAAAATTGCGCCAAAAACTCGCAACTATAGTGAGAAATTGCGCCAAATCTTGCGACTGTAGTCAGTGGGAAATTGCGCCGGAATTTATATGGATCATCTAGATTTTTATTGGTGATTGAGGTACATTGGCATGTTATCATAGCATGATTACTGTGAAATATTTCTAATTGCATTTTCTTAGAGACACCAATAGGCCTTCCGCGGAAGCACTACTTCTGGCACTTTCAACACACCCAGAAGTGCTGTTGAGAATGTAAGTTACCATATATGGGGTCGCGGTGGTCGAGTGGTTAAGATGTCTCGTCATATGACCACAAGCCCTCCGCCTCTAGGAGGTGGTCCGTCCAACCATGTGTCAGTTAAGATTTCTCGGTAACACTAGTTCTCAGAAATTACTGAAGTGATCATATCATATAATAGGTTTAATAATTTTACCCACTTTTAGATTCTCAGTATAAACTGCTGGCTTGCCGCCTGAATCTCTTCTATGTTTATTCCACCGATGTAGGTTGCAACTTCTATGCATATTTCAGTTTCAAATCTCTCGAACGTTATGACCGAGTAGGCGTAACAGAAATCTCCAAACACTGTTTCGGAAAATACGGTAAAAGTTGCATTGTCTTGTAGGTTTAGTGTCGATTCGTCAGGCATTTTGTGTTTGAGTATTGTTCTTTGTAGAGCTAGTTTTGAAATGGTATATCATGTGTGTATCATTTACACGCTACATATTGTAGCGTACAAAAAAATCGCCAAAAACCCGCAACTGTATTGAGAAATTGCGCCAAAAACTAGAACTGTAGTAAATGAGATCTGTAGTAATTTGATCTGAACTACACATGGTAAAAGGTCATATCCGAATATGACCCCTGAGGAGATGTTGTCAGATCCTCTATTGAACGGAGTTAAGCTGGCGTGCTTCTACATTGGCATATTCTGCATCACCGAAAGTCGACTGCAAGAATTTTGTTTGTTTGTTTGTTTGATTTATTAACGTCCTATTAACAGCTATGGTCATGTAAGGACGGCCTCCCATGTATGCGGTGTTTTGTGTGTATGTTGTGCGAGGTGCGTGTTTTGGGAGACTGCGGTATGTTAGTGTTGTGTCTTCTTGTATAGTGGAACTGTTGCCCTTTTTATAGTGCTATATCACTGAAGCATGCCGCCGAAGACACCAAGCAACACACCCCACCCGGTCACATTATACTGACAACGGGCGAACCAGTCGTCCCACTCCCCGTATGCTGAGCGCTAAGCAGGAGCAGAAACTACACCTTTTATAGACTTTGGTGTGTCTCGGCCAGGGGACAGAACCCAGAGCCTTCCTCACAGGGGCGAACGCTCAACTCAAGGCCAAAAGTGAGGCGGTGCCAAGGGAGCATTAGGAAAGATAAAGTCAGTTAGGAAGAAGAGAAAAGATAAGATCCTAAATTTAGTCGCCTTTTACGATCATGCAATAGGGGCAGCAGGTACAATTCTCACGCAAAAAGGATAACAGTGTCATAAAGTTTTCAACTTCAGCCGCTGCTGTATTATCCTGATTGAATCAGAAATACCCCTTTAAAACTTTGGCATTTGTAATTTGAACTCATCCGATTCGTCATAGTCTTCGATTATGGACATAGTAAGTGATGCTGGTGGTGATGTGGTTCTTGAACAAATGAACAAATTGAAATGTTTTTTCTGCCTTGTGTCCGTTTTTTGTAATGTTGTTCTCGTCGTCATCTGTCAGCCATAAACAATTGATTTGCCTTGAAACGCCTATCTTTCTTATCTTGTTAAATGCCCACTGTTGTAAAGCTTTTGGCAATGACAATGCATGTTTGACACGGTCTTCTCTTGCATGCTTTCTTTTTGAAATGCAAACTCAATTTGGAATGTGGTATTCCACAAAAGAAGCAGGGGCGATATGGTTTTGGTATCACCTGCAACGCAAGGGCGACACTTAGATATCACTATGTCGGCGTCCGAGAAACTGTTTCGATGCTTTAACTTAAGTATTTACTGTATAAAGACACAGGATTCCGGTGTCCCAATATCATGAAAAATACTGATAAGTCATCTATAAGTCATTGATTGAAGGTACTTATAATTGAACTATAGTTGACTCATAAGTGAAGTATAAGTGAATTATACCAGACTTATGCACATGACTTATAAGTAAATTATAATGCACTTATCCTGATTTTGTATACAAATGAAGTATGTGGATTATACTTGACTTATAAGTGAACATTTTATTAATGAATCAACTATAAGTCACATATTAAGTTACTAAGTCTATGTACAAGCCAGTTATCAGTCTATGTATAAGCCACTTATAAGTGACTTATATGTAGCTTATTCTGTACTTTGACAGACTAGGACATCTGAGACATGGATATAAAACATATTGTGTTGTTCAATTGATTTGATGAATAAAATGATCCAAACCTAAATAAATAAATCGTGAATTCTGAAGACTGGATGCTATTGCAGTATCAAAAAGGTACGTATGAAGTCTATACATACCCAACAGCATAAAAACACAGATAAGCATGACCAATCTCGGGATGCAAGCAGGTATTCACTTTCTGCAAATTACACTGTACATGCATGCTTGCAAAGATGCACTAGTATTAACCTGAAAAAAAACTGTTCCTGGAACACTTGTATCATAAAAGTGATAAGACATACTCACTTTGGATTCTTATATTTTCACATCAGTGATTTATTACCGTGTCATTATATTAAATCATTAATAACATCGTAAGAATATTTTATAATAGACATTGATCAAAGCAGCTGCCTTTGCTTGGTTATTGTTTTGTTTTTATCTCTTCAAAACCTGTACTGTATGAAGGAAGCAATGCAACTAAACTCAACAGCTTCTTGATGGATTTCAAAATTATAAATGTTTGATGTGTCTGAGATGATTTAAAACCGCTAAAAATCACTCTTTTGATTTAAGTCCACTGGCCTGTCTTGCATCCGAACACTTGTTGTTGATGGCCTGAATCAAGTCCTTTTCACTCACTCACTTTACCTTTTCGGTAGTCCAGACAGAATACTGAAATGTAAATAAACACCATTTAAACAATATAGTGCTATTTTATCATCATGATAAACTTACAGATTGAATTACATTTTACAAAGATTAAAGAAAATTGACTGTGATTTCACAACATGTTTCCATAAAACGATATCAAAATAAAACGTCAGACAGTACGAGGAACTGTTTTGTTTTTTTTAAAACTGTTTTTTGATAAAAACAGCTTATGTCTTTACAACACAAACCAATGCCCCAACATATTTACACCGCTATTTTATCATCATGATAAACTTACAGATTGAATTACATTTTACAAAGATTAAAGAAAATTGACTGTGATTTCACAACATGTTCCATAAAAAAAATATCAAAATAAAACGTCAGACAGTACGAGGAACTGTTTTTTTTTTAAACTGTTTTTTGATAAAAACAGCTTATGTCTTTACAACACCAATGCCCCAACATATTTACACCCTGCCTCTAGCTCGCTTACACACATTGATCTATCGTTATGCCATCCATCAATTCTTCTGGATTATGATTGGAGGGTCAACGATGACCTTTGTGGGAGCGATCACTTTCCAATTATATTAAAAAACATAGGGTCACCAAACCTTGAGGAGCCGGTTCCTCGTTGGAATTTACATAAGGCAGATTGGGCTCAGTTGAAAACCTTATGCGCCGAGGAGCTCATCGCGGATAATTTTCTGAACCTCGATGACCCCATTAAAATTTTCACAGAAGCACTCACTTCTATCGCTACAAAAACCATACCAAAACCTACAAAGTTCCATCTGTCAAATGATTCATTTATCAATAGATCTGGTAGGAATACAGCTCTGAGGCGGTACTTGGCTTCACCAACCGTCTCAAACTATAACAACTTTAAAATATGGAGAGCTAAAGCTCGAAGGTCTATTAAGTCCGACAAGAAAAGTACTTGGAAAGAGTACGTTTCAAAAATTAACTCCAATACATCTCCGAAGAAAGTTTGGGAAATGATTGGCAAAATTAGTGGGTTAATCCGAAATAGCCGACGCCTTTGCCAAAAACTTCGCTGAACATTCATCGGTCAAAAATCATTCCAAAAAATTCCAAAAAATTAAAAAAAAGAAAGAAGGAAAAGAGACGTCTACATTTTAAATCCTCCAATACTGAAAGTTACAATAGGCCTTTCGAGATACCAGAATTGCTCGAGTCCCTTGAGAAATCAAGGGACTCGGCAGCTGGACCAGACGAAATTCCATATATGTTTTTAAAACAATTACCAGAATCTTCACTAAAATGTCTTTTAACTATATTTAACCAAGTTTACTCTTCTGGCAAAATTCCCGAGTCTTGGAAGGAATCTACTATTATACCCCTTCCGAAGCCCGGGAAAGATGCTACTGATGCCAATAACTATCGTCCTATTTCATTGACGAGTTGTATTTGTAAAACTCTAGAACTTATGATAAATACTAGATTAGTTTGGTTCCTGGAATCAAACAATATTTTAAGAACTTTGCAAAGCGGCTTTAGAAACCGCAGGGGAACGGTAGACCACTTAGTTAGACTAGAAACATTTATACGAGAAGCATTTGCCAAGAAAGAACATCTTGTGGCCGTATTCTTTGACCTTGAAAAGGCATACGACACAACTTGGCAATATGGAATCATGAACGATCTTCATGATATCGGTATACGTGGTAATTTGCCAAAGTTTATTTCAAATTTTATATCTGACAGGCATTTCAAAGTTCGAACGGGTTCAACTTATTCAGAAACACAAAAACAGGAGATGGGTGTCCCTCAGGGTGGTATCCTGTTTGTCACACTTTTTGGCTTAAAAATTAACAGCATAACCAAATGTCTTGGTCAATCTACAGAAGGGTCTCTATTTATGGATGATTTCTTGATATGTTACAGATCAAAAAACATGCACACTATAGAACGACAACTACAACAATGTTTAGGCAAATTACAAAATTGGGCTGACGAAAATGGCTTTAGATTTTCAAGATCAAAAACTGTCTGCATGCATTTCTGTCAAAAACGAAAACCACACAACGATCCAAACCTCACACTCGATTGAACAAACTAAATTTCTTGGATTAATATTTGATTCGAAACCGTCCTTTGTTCCACACATAAAACACCTGAAGGATAAGTGCTCGAAGGCGCTGAACATTCTACATGTTCTGTCCCATTCTGATTGGGTGCAGACCGTGAAATGCTTCTGCGTATCTACCGGGCTCTTATTAGTTCAAAACTTGACTACGGCTCGATTGTCTATGGATCGGCTCGCAGCTCCTATCTACAGATGCTTGACCCTATCCAGAATCAGGGACTGCGTCTGGCACTTGGAGCTTTTCGAACAACACCTGTGAAGAGTCTCAATGTGGAAGCTAATGAGCCATCTCTAAACGATCGACGAAAGAAATTATCCTTACAGTATGCTGCTCAACTGAAATCCAATCCCAAAAACCCCGCATTCGATCTTGTATTTAATCCACAACACCAGGACATATTCAGACAAAATCAAAAGCTCATACCAATATTTGGCATCAGAATTTCAAAGTTTTTGCAGGAACTAAATTTAAATTTCGACGCCATTGACGAGTACACCATATCGGATGTACCACCATTGCTCATTCAAACACCTGATATCAATTTATCTTTGCATGAGAGGGCAAAGTCCAGTGCATTACCCGAAGAACATAAATCCTCCTTTCGGGAGTGCATCGGAGCTTTCCCTGATCATGTTAAGATCTACACTGACGGCTCAAAAGATGGTGATAAAGTTGCGGCAGCATGCTGTACATCTAATCACTGTTCCTCCATCCGACTTCCAGATGTTGCCTCCATTTTCTCTGTGGAATCTTGTGCTTTCGGTCTGGCTCTTGACCACATCAAAGAACACCGCATTGAAAAGGCAATCATCTGTTCAGACTCTCTTTCGGTTCTTCAGGCTTTGAAATCAAGATGTCCTAGAAATACTCTAATCCAAAATATTTTAATCCGAACATTTCGATTATCTTCTATAACTCAAAGTTACTTATCTCTGGATTCCCAGTCATGTGGGTATAAAGGGGAATGAACAGGCTGATAAAGCAGCTAAGACTGCTCTTCGCCTAGCACAAACAGATTTAAAACTACCATACACCGACATCAAACCTTCAATTCAGTCAGCCATCAAACACCATTGGCAACAAAGGTGGTCTACCGAAACAAACAATAAACTGTTTTAAATTCAACCTACATTTAATCCTACATTGTCCAGTCGGAGAGACCGCAGAGAGGAAGTTGTTCTCTCTCGGCTCCGAACAGGACACACATATTTTACACATTCCTATCTATTGAGATGGGAGGATCCTCCCACATGCCATGCATGTGATTCTCCTCTCACAGTGGAGCATATTTTAGTGCACTGTATTGATTATAAGCACATACGAGATAAGCACTACGATGTCTCCGACATGTACACTTTGTTTCATGCCGTGAGACATAATCGTATTTTTAATTATCTCAAAGAAATCGGTATTTTAGATAAAATATGAACGTTTTTCTCATCATATCATCGTATCAGCTCAACATTTCATCAACATTTTGCATGAGTTTTCTCGTGTGTTTTAGCCAAAACTATTTTATCCCATGCAAACCTCTTTTATCAAATAAACGTTTACAATCTGTTTACAATCAATTTAATCCTTACTTGCCTTTTCTTACCCTGATCTTTTATCCTGATATTAATGCCTGAATTGTAGTTTGGTCCTAAATGACCTTAGCTGTCGATGGGCCGTAAAACTCAAACAAACAAAAACAAAACAAACTGTTTTTTAAACCAGTAGATATTTATATAACCATGTCATAGAGTATTGTCAAACAGAAAGTGATTATATGTACTTACACACACAATGGCATCTAACATTTTGGAATCCAGTGCCTGTCTTTTGGAAGTGCCTTTTGCACAGCTCTCTGCAAGTGTGGTGCCATTGCAGTGGGGCTATCTTTGGCCTTTCTCCTGCACATGTTCAATTGGCTGCTGCCGATTTTCACACCAGAACCTGGATACAAATCGATCATTTGAGAATCCCCAGTTGGTTGTGAAAAGAGAAACAAAGAAGGGATCCTTAAGAACTAAGGTCGCGTTAAAACGCTGTGTAGACTGACTTCTACAAAATGGCGGTTGTTATGATGTTGTTATTCGGCCTTGCCAATGGTTAATGCCTGGAGTCTATTCAGCGTGGCACAGTGTGAGATTGTGGATGAAATGACATGCATGATTTCGAAGACAATTCAACCTAACAATCATAACTAAATTAACTTATAAGTTTTTGCATTTTTACAATCCCCCATCATGTTATCATAGCATGATTACTGCGAAATATTTCTTATTGCGTTTTCTTAGTGACACCAATAGGCCTTATAGTAAAATGATAAATAAATCATTAAAATATTGTAACTGAAATATTCAGAGGATATCTGATGGTAGTTGATGAAGAATGCAGGTTAAATAGATTACATTGCAAACTACAATGTAACTCTTTTATACACAACTCATCAATGTAGCTTTTTATCAAAAAGTAAATTGTTGTTTTAGACTTTGTCAGAGCAACATAACTACCATCCCTAGAGATCACCCAACCGTCCCCTGAAACCACGTTTGCCTCCTCCACACCCGGACCCACCACCCGCGGGAAGCACTACTTCTGGCACTTTGTTCAACACTCCCAGGAAGTGCTGTTGAGAATGTAAGTTACCATATATGGGGTCGCGGTGGTCGAGTGGTTAAGATGTCTCGTCATATAATCGGACCACCACAAGCCCCTCCACCTCTAGGGGGTGGGTCCGTCCAATCATATGTCGGTTTAAGATTTCTGTTAACAACTAGTTCTCAGAAGCACAAACTGAAGTGATCATTCATCATATAATAGGTTTAATAATTTTACCCACCCTTTAGATTCTCAGTCTAAACTGCTGGCTTGCTGCCTGAATCTCTTCAATGTTTATTCCACCGATGTAGGGTTGTAACTTCTATGCATATTTCAGATTCAAATCTCTCTAAACGTTTGTGACAGAGACGTCGTAATAGAAATCTCCACTGTTTATTCTTTTACTTACCAGAACCACTTTTGTTTGTATTGTCGTGTTTCCCAAGCACGGCAGTGTCAATATTGTCTATTTCTGCTACTCTTCTCTTGGCTGTGAAGGAAATAAATAGTAATACATATCTGTTGTTGGCTAAAAATATATATATAAAAGTGAACAAAATCGGAAACTAAGTCCTTCCACTGTTTCAGTATATATATATATATTTATATTATTTTGATCATTTTGTTACTTACCACGGATTTTTTTTTGGGGGGGTTGGGGGGGGGGGGTTCTGTACTTTTCTGTACAGTGTATACTTGTTGATCTATAATAATACACAATACAGTGCATGTGCTATAGAATGCACAAGTAAAGAAAATTTACTTTCATGAAAGATAAATCTGTCAATAAACATTGGTGGCGAAGGAAGACAAATTAATAATTTGAATTTTCAATGGTTGGTAAGGTTTAACTTTCTAACCAAAGTTGAGATCATATAGGCATGAGCGAATGGATAACGCAAAAAGAAAATGGGAAAAGAATGGATACTTAGGTTAAAATTCACATCATAATTGTGTATTGCTATACTAACCTTGAGGTGTTGTGCCAAATTCTATTTTGATACCACCGAACGTTGTTGTAACAATAGGTTTTGCTGTAGTTGGCAAAGTTGTTGTAGTTGTGGTTGGCATAGTTGTTGTAGTTGTGGTTGGCATAGTTGTTGTAGTTGTGGTTGGCATAGTTGTTGTAGTTGTGGTTGGCAAAGTTGTTGTAGTTGTGGTTGGCAAAGTTGTTGTAGTTGTGGTTGGCATAGTTGTTGTAGTTGTAGTTGGCAAAGTTGTTGTAGTTGTGGTTGGCATAGTTGTTGTAGTTGTTGTTGGCAAAGTTGTTGTAGTTGTTGTTGGCAAAGTTGTTGTAGTTGTGGTTGGCATAGTTGTTGTAGTTGGCATAGTAGTGGTCGTTGTAGTTGGCATAAATGTTGTAGTTGGTATAGTTGTCGGTAAAACCGTCGTTTTCGGCATTGTTGTAGGCATTGGCGTAACCGGAGGGATGAGTTTGGTTGTCGCTGATGTTGTGGATCTAGTTGTTGTTTTGGTTGTCGGTAACGGTGTTGTTGGACGAACAAGTTTTTCTGTAACAGACGTTTTTTTTTAAAATCCAATAAGAGCAAGAAATCGAATATTTCGTTATCATTGTTGCTAAAGACAAATGGCAAACAAGACTTGTGATTATCTTAAGCGTGTTGGTATAACCTTTCCATAATATATACAAATGTATATATATACTGTCGTAATCATTGTTCCGTTTAAATACTGCAGGTTAAAGCAAGATACATGTCCATTACCATACTTATATGGTAAGTTCATATTATTTCAAAACAAGAATTTCACTAAATTATTTATGTCACCTTTACCGCTTTACACAAAGTCCATATGAAGAAAAACTTATAGAATATATTTCTCCGCAGGATTGACCGTCGTAAGTTATGACAGTCATAAGAACTCATTAAGATCTGATTTAGATAATTTTGCTGAGAATTTCTGGGTTCTTAAACAAAAAGTACTAGAATTGTTTAGATATTTTTCTCAGCTTTTGCCCATGTGTTCTGACCTGACCAACTTTCAGTTCAATCGGATATGATCTATTATTGTGTTTCTTATATCTATTATGCAAATATTTGCTACTTCCTTAAGTCTCTAATAGCAAGCATGTGACTCATTTCTTAAGGTTAATACATGTACAGTACTTAACGGTGTGAAAACCAAACATATTTAGTCTTTTAGGTCTACTTACAAAACAAAGTACAATATACTTACGATATTCACTTATAGATGTAGATGATACAGAATAGTGCACAGTCGTTTGTGTGCCATCTCCCTCCGTCATTAAGTCGATCGAAGCCAGTCCTCGTAGCGCTACTCTTCGAAAGAGGTCGTGAGTGGGGACCTCACGGGGTGCAATAGACATAGGCACAATTTTGTTCCTGAAGATGTAAAGACATGATATTTGTTAAAATTGACGGGTGTAGCATTTTTACAAAAACTGGCGACAATAAATAAAATATTCAGTGGCACACAAGACATGTAGAATGAGTCTTTAGAGCCCATTAAGATATTCTGAGTTATTGGATCTGGGGGCGTACCTTATCTGGACATAACAAGCAGTATCGGATGTATCTGCAAACCATAAGTTCAAGCCATATTTAACATATTATTATATCAAAAACCCTGATAAATAGTAAATATTTCACATCAAAAAGTCCTCAATGAGAGTAAAACAAAAACCGTGATAAAACTGAACAGTAGAGCATGGTATATGCGCCACGTTAGCTCACCGTTTTTAGATAAGTTTTCAAGTATGAAATAATGATTTTTATTTACCGACCCGTCCGTTTCCTATGGTTCTCCGTCACTGTGAGGTGATCACGTAGCTCCTATTCACACACCAAGCAAGCAGATCTCCCCAGTGCATGGCTTTCAGTGTGTTGTAGAAATACATTACCTGTTATGTCTTCGGTGCCTGGATGCTGGACTCAAGGCACGTACGCTCCCGGTGTGTGGAGTGACAATTTTCGAATTGGCACCGTCTCAACCGACATTTTTCCCCGAGATAGAGGAAGAGGTGGGCGCGGGGGGTGCGGCACAATCATCAATATAGGACTTATCAATTTCTGGATGTCCGTTGAAAGGATGGGTGGACAGTCCTTGCCAATCTCGTCGGCGTAGATTGGCATGGGAAGGCGACCTAAATATATTGCGGTCCCCTAACAGACTTAAACATAGTACTTTTGTAAAAAGAGTAAATTGATAAGTAGGATGTCCTCCGAAATAATGACCATAGACAATCCATCCGCACTGGGTCGTAAATTACGAATTCCCATAGTGGGGGCTGACCGCTGATGGGTGGTGTTTATTCCTTCCGGGTAAATTGCCGGCTTTCCCGCCTCCACTCAAACAAAGCCTTGAAATAGTTGTTAAGCTTTATTCAATTTTTAATAGGGGACTAATTTTTTAATCAAATGTTGAGACATATTAATATCTTCCAATTAATGACAATCTAACATCTTTAAAATTGTTAGAAAAGAAATAATTTATGTACAAAAATTGGATACACGAAAAATATTGAATTATGATCATTTGTATAATAAAATATAACAGTCCATAGAGATATTACGATTCCTCGCGCCAATTACATTGAGAAGAAAAAGACGACGTTTACGGCGTAAGATATTGTCGGGTTAGATGTGGTATTCGAGTGAGCCATGGTTTCATTAACTTATAATAAAATTATTGTAAAATATCAATATGAGAAAGAGATATAAATAGATATGTGACATTAAGTGAACCCTTAACCTGGCTAGGGTCACTAAGACCAGTATAGTCACTAGGATAGTAATGGACCTATACGGTCTTGAATTTGTTCCACCATATATGTTCCTTCTATCGTCCTAAACATCGATAGATAAATGAGGTTACGATTTTATATACTCACCTACCGCATGAAGTATGGTAGGTAGGATAAATAATCAGCCATATGGCCAACGGAACCATTATACCGCGAGTTCACCTCTTCTGAAATGACATATAAAAATCATTCGCAGGATACATGAATTGATAGAGAGAAAACACTTGAGTATCCGTTGTATCGAATTCACAAAGAAAGTATAGTCACAAAAACAGTGAACCCACCTATCAATGGGAAAATAGCAAAGTAGGTTAAAAGTAGTTATAATGGGCATAAACTATAATATAAATCAAAGTACTGAAAGTACTGCTGCGGTAAAACTTCTGGATGATTAGGAGTTGATTCGAGTGTTAAAGATTGATAAGTCAATGGTTATAGTTATCAGTAATAAACTGCAAATTGGAAAACGATCCAAAGGAAACACAGGACTCAAAAAACTAAGGCTGAAAAAACTAAATACAAATAGATTGTGAGTTTTTTTATATTGGTCGTAATAATTTATCTACATTGATTTTCTTTTCTCACATTTTGCATACAGGTCCACAGTTTTATTCGTAAATACACATAATGCATTTCAAGTGCAGAAACCTTCAATCAAAGAGGAAGTATTTATGTTGTAAAGTTTATATAAAAGAAAAGTATCAGCATTATGGGTGACTTGTAATGTCAAAATTTAAAATTGATTTTTTATGATTTTGTTAAAAAACTAAACAGGCATTCTTCAGATATCAAGAAAAAAAACTTACTGGTTATGATATTATATAAAATCTCATATAATGTTTCTAGCAATACCAATACACGTATTTGAGCCTTTAAAGACTAATATGAATGACATCAAGGATGTTCCCTGGTTTAAAAACAAAAATGTATTCTAGCAAGGTTTTTAGTAGTAACCACGCATAACCTTTAACTAATAATCTGACAAAAATTAATGGTTGTCAGACCGTGTAACATAAATATAACTAACGTATATTAGTCAAAAAGGGTGACTTTTATCGTTGCTTCAAAACTACACTAATAACAACTTATGGCAACGATATCAGGGATGAAAAGAGGGGAAAGAGAGGGAAAGAAGTGAAAAAAATCTCTGTCAGCTATGGCAGCTGTTTACCTGGTATAATATAAGCTTTTATCAAGTTTCAAGTTACATGTAATGTATATATAATTAGCTATAAAAACTAAAATAACCCTGAGATAATAAACTAAACGACATGTAAATTGCAGGAAGGATGTTTTTTTTGTCAAAACATGTTAATATTTTTCCTCTATGTCTATCAAGTTTGTAGTACATTAACAACATATAATTCTAAATTAACGGTAACGGCACGTAGTTAACCTTAAATGAACAGATATATTGATCATCAGTGTCCATTTCTAACTACAATTTGTAAAATATCTTTCTTATTAAACCACTTATGGAAAGTTGTTCAAGCCAAAATTAGGAGCAAGGATAGGTCCAACAATTCTGAGATCGCAAATTCACTCAGAAAATTTACTTTGACATGATAATTTACATTGAAATTTGACTATTGGTTTCCAAAACTGTTTTAGCAAAAGGGCTTGAACATGAGTAATTATTACTTTGAAATATGGAGATAATTGTTAGAAAAACAGTATCTTATAAAGGCTTGGTTTCAAGAATACAACATAAATTGTAGTAATATGATATTAAGGAAGGAATAGTGACCACGCTTACTTTTTACTGGTTTTGATTGAATTGATACAAATCTATCAGATTAGTACTAATTTTGTGGGAATATCACGGTTTTTAATTATCTGCTATGCAGTGAATTACCTGAATTCGGACTGACTCTGAAATATGTCAAATTTTGTTTTCCTACTATACAATAAATATTTTCAACTAATGTGATCGTGTACAATGTAATGTGAAAAAATAACATACTCCTACCGGGAGGAGAAGATGGGAAGACTTAATTTAGAGTCAGTCGAATCATTTGACAACTGGGTTTGATATTTCTAAAAATTTCCTTTACATGTAACGAAAATTATAAGCTTCAGTGGGTTTCAATCTATATTATAGCAAGATTCAGCTCAGCAATTTTACTTTGACATGATAATCTACTCTGAAAAAAAAAACCCATTGTGTTACAAATTATATTAGTACATTTGCCTAGTACAGAATAGTACGTACATGTTTTACAATTTCATTCTTTTATATTTTAACAACCTCCGAATTTTTTTCAATTTAATTTGCATAAACAACCAAACGATAAGATTTCGTTATAAAAAATGACACATAACCTTGTGAGTGTGTATATCCAATAGTTAGATGTAGAATTTTAGTATTGAGGAAATAGCTGAAGAAAATTATAGGCTCTGCCTAAGGGCAAAGCTGGCTGGCATCGATATGGTCTCATAACCGAATACATCATTGAATATAAATTAATATGTATTTTACCAGTTTTGTTAAAATATATTTAATACCATGTTACAAATTGAGGTATTATTTTCCAGAGTTCATGGTGCCCAAGGTGTCAATAATTTATCCTGCATTAAAAGAGTGGATATATTAATAATGTTAACAATAATAGAGGTATAAACGGTTAAATCTTAAGTCAAATTAGCTAAATTATTTACGTCCATGTTTAAATAAGCGCCTTGTTAAAGTGGAGTGCTCGTTAAGATATTGTCACCGATGCACAATTTGATATTAAAAGCCTTGTTAGTGGTACTTGAGTGATGACTATCTTTACGTTGCAAAGTTTAATTTATTTAATTCTTAATTGAGCAAAATTCAAACGACCAATTTTGTTTGTGCTTTTTATTGATTGACAGTAAGGCTTTTTTATAGTATTAAGTATATCATCGCATATTTATTATGGCTTTATACTTTTGGAAAGAGTGTGTAGTATAGGCTATTACTTAATTTAATTTCATCAATTTTATGACTAATGTGTTCGTTCAATGGGTGAAATAACAGATGGTAAAAACTAATCCGTGCCATGTTCGATTTTGTCATGTCGGTTTATTACAAGGGGCTTCTTTGACTACCCATGCTAAATTCTATATTTTTAAGATGATATGTAAAGTGAATTTTTTTAAACTCGGATTGTCAAAGTACCCCTTACAGTTACCTAAACCTTTTTATGCTAATGTATTGCAGATGAAACAGTTTTTATTGTTACGAAGAACTCATACAGACATCTGCCAGATGCTCAAACTGTCTAACAGACTATAATACTTGGTTAAATCGGAACTTGTATAAGTAAACACAGACTAAAAAACAAAGAATTGATTTATCTTAGGACAATGGAGAAGAATCATTACCTTGTGATAAAAATTGGACTTTCAATGATTAAAATCTATATGTGTGTGTGTTGATAAGTTTTGTTTACTGGGTTTGGTTTATAAATTTTTAATGGAAGATTTGCTGTTGCACAACATTACAATAGCGTACCTGTCAAGGCAGGTAAAGCATACATTCAATTAAAAAGAAAAAATGAAAAACTTATAGCCATAACACAGAAACAAAAATTATCCTTTATTTTATACATATGATACATGCATATATAAAATAAGTGATGTGAATTGTGGGGTCAAGATGTTATTCGCCCAAGTTTGTAAAAAATTCACCTCATTTCTTCCTTAAAGACATACTTAATGTTAGAAAAACAGTCAATACAACTATGTGTTTTTCGGAAACGTTAGATAATCATAGTATGTTCAACGTAAGACAGCTGTTATGAATATGTTGTTAAAACTATTAACAACCAACAATTGCATTATTGAAATCTTGTATGATGCACTAGTCGAATATGAATAGCAGAAAACCATATTGAAAAGCGAATGGGTCTATCATATTAAGCACGAACTTGTATTTGGGATTTGGATTTTGAAAAATCAATGGTGTTTTTAAATGAAAATCAAGTTTTTGCAAATATACCACCAACGTATTAATGATGTTTTTGTTCAAGAATTATATAGTGCGTTTGATGTATCTCCTAAATGTTATTTGTATAAACATATTGTTCATAATTTTTGTACACAGTTCTATTTAATAAAGCCTGTAAATCATAAATTCAAGAAGTTTTTAAGCCAATTCCGTATGCAATGTCATAGTCTTAATATCGAATCCGGACGTTATAATAATATTCCTAGAAATCAAAGGACTTGTTCATTATGTGATAAAAATGACGTCGAAGATGAAGTACATTTTGTTCTTCTCTGTCCGGCATATTCTGAATTAAGAGAAAAAATACATTAACAGATATTTTTATCATAGACCAAGCGTGCATAAGTTTATATAGAAATTATTCTCTAGTAAAGATGTTAAAATTTTGAATATGTTGGGTAACTTTTTGTTTCGTGCAACAGAGAAAAGAAAAACTCTGCTCACAATTAATTAAATGATAAAATTGCTTTGTATTTGCCGTCAGCATCAACGTAGGTTCTGTTTGTGATCACGTCCTTATAGTACATATGTAGCTATTAGTAAATTGAAAATCAGAAAAAGTTTCCTCCTCCATCTTATACTTGATACATTGTATTTGTCATATAATAAATGATAAAATTGTACAGTCCTATATGCTTGGTTTGAATCATTTGTATGAAATAAAACTTTATTGTTTTGATGTGGTCATGATCAATGTATCACACCTTCACGCTTGGCTGCACACTGCTACAGATACGAAGAGATGTATATATATGGGGTGGTTATCTATTCTTTAATCTTTGAAATATTTTTTCTCGAAAACCCAGCTCCCTACCGCTCCGAACCGCTGTAAATGAAAATGTGTATGAGCAAGGGACGTCAGAAACATTATATAACATGTGTTGAGAATATGTATAACAGTATTTACATTAAAACCTATCTTTTAAAACCACCCAGTGGTCTGAGTAAAAGTGGTCTTAATAGCGAGGTGGTCTTAATTCTGAGGTGGACCAGGTTTCTTCTATGATCATGACGATCAAGAACAGAAACTCTGTATCCTAGCTGACCGGTACATAATATATGTACTGTATTTTTGTTTCAAAATTGAAATTTTATGAAAAATGCAATATACATGTATATATAAATGTATATTATATATATATATATATATATATATTTATTTTTTTGTTCAATTTTTTACATTTAACACATTTACAAATACATGGGACATCAACATAAACTTGACATGACATATACATTACATTTATATAAAAAAAACCATAAGAAACATAATATAGCATGCTGAGTATGTACATGTACGTGTGGGGAAAAAAACAGTTTGATATATTTTGGTTAAGATAAATTTGCAAATTACTATATTTGATCAATTAGTTTTGTCGGCCATTAGAATCTTAATCATATCATATTTTAATGCATGCGTATCTAATCAAAACCAATAATTTACAAATATTTTTTAAAGTTTGATAAATTATGGACATATAATGACTACCATTTATTTCTAGAGCATAGACATATTTTTTTTCATTAAATAAAGTTAATGGTGTGTGCTTATTTAAATCTTAAACTGAATTTCACTGAAGTAATTGTTGACAATCTAAATGAAAATACTTTTTCTAGACATTACTTTCTATTATGTTTTAATTATAATTCAAATACATATCGTTAGTTTAATCAGAGATTTAGATAGTAATTAAATTATCTATGTCTCTGGTTTAATTATCACAGAGTATCACCCGAGGTAAATGAGAATCTATGTGTTTTAAAATTGGTATTGATCTGTGTAAATTATTATTAATATTTACGTAAATCGATTTTAATTATCCCGCCATGTGCAATGATTGGTCAAATAATAACTTACGATCACAATCGGTAAAGTGTTTGAAAGACTACTGTGCAATAGTCAAGCGTACTTTTAACTAATGCAAAACACCGATTGTTTACCGCAACAACATAGATGACACATCTATTGAAATAAGATGATTGACGTACGGTACTTCATAAATATCTGAAATAAGATCAATATATCTCATACATTAAAGAATTTTAATTCCATTGGCGTTACACGTATGAGAAAGAACTGCCTAAATCGTTCGATCTCGCCACCAGGGCTATCGAAAGAACGTTGCATTACTTGTGGTTTCGATCACGTCAACTGCCAGTCACAAGTATGCAAATGATGGCGATTAACACTCTCCTAGTACAGATAGATAATCTGATAATTAGGTCGACGGAAACAAAAGACTGACTGATGTACCTGCGGGTAGTTGGTCACGGGTTGCTGCGTGCGGGAAGGTGAGGCACAGCGAGGTGTGAAGTCACATGTGCCTGTGGTCATAATCAAAGGGTCAATTAGTGTTAATTGGTCGTAAAACGGAATAGCGGTGTGATTGTATTTCTGAAGAAAAAAAAAATCGGAACTGAAAATAAGTGGCCGTAATAGTGGGATGTTCGTAATTTAGTGTATATATGCTATACAGTACATGTCTATGTTTGGAATAAACTTTTGGAAAATAAAAATCAAATAAAACAAAAATAAATATAAAGACAAAATAAAAGAATATTTTCAAGCATGGTGAATTAACAACAAATAAAAATATGAAATAAAAAAAAATAAAAATAAGCTGCTGACGTAAAGGGTTGAACCCCGGCCGTCAGCATAGAAAGCTCAGGACTTACCACGACACCACTTGTATACGTTAATTGCGTATTGAATATTATTAACTTGATAATGAAATGCAGTTTACTAAATTTTCTTATTTTCTTCGCAATCCACTTAAATTGATATTGATGCTGCTGAATAAGTTTACAGAATGATTCTAAACTAGTTTATATTGTATCTGGGTGCAAATTACAACTACATATACCACAAATGTGTGGTTATTCAGTTTATTCTTCACGACACCAGCCGGGGGGGTAAAAAGCTAGTTCCGGAATTGCGATCCCAATACTGGTAAAACCAAGTTTTACCGTAAAAAACAACAATGAGTCGAGATTGACGTTTCCTTTTCTACTTTTTCTCCCAATTTAATTGGATAGTAGCTTAAACTCGACTATATTGAAATGCTAAATCTAATCTCTCCGAACAGAAAAGCAAATGTGAACTGGGATAGATTCTTACAGCTAATTTTTATAAAATTGTGTTGCATTTCAATATATTCGAGCTTAAACTAAGTGATTATACATATCCCTAACCAGACGGAAAAAAACCCTGATCAGCAACATATGCCCAGTATATTGGTTTTTTTCAGCAAGAGTCATTTACTAAACATTCAAAGTTTGGAGCTTGATAAAGCTTGAGGTGGAGGAAATATAAAACCAGAGTACTCTGAAAATATCCAACAACTCATATTAGTAATTTGCAAATTGTACTGTGGTCTGTCCTGCATGAAAAGCTTCCTCGAAACCAATCAGTGGAGGCTAGGGTTAAGCTTGTGATTATAATGTCAGATCCGTCAACTGGGAAGTATCGAGTCATTTACTTATTCCGTCTTTGCATATTACAGAGTTAGGGACCTTGCGGGAAGGTATCCATTGTGACGCAATTCATGTCGTTTTCTCAAAAAAATATGATGTTACGCTCGCAAACATATGACGTCGCAATCACTACCAACCCGCAAGAGAGCTTACTCTGTAATATGCAAATAAAATATACCGGTATCAATTATGTAGTGTGGATTGGCTTATTCCAGTAAACCAAAGGATAATCAATATCTCCATCGAGCCTGTTTATTAGAATTAACAGAATTAGAAAGAAACCTTACTTAGAAGTTTCAATTTTAGCATCAGTATAGATAATTGTAATTTCATACATTTATAACTTTAAATATCTTCATTGAATTTTGAAATAGGGCCTGCCCTATATTACATAAAATTTTGTTTGTTTGTTTGTTTGAGTTTTACGGCCCATCGACAACTAAGGTCATTTAGGGCCAAACTACAAGTCATGCATTAATATCAGGATTTTTGTTTGTTTGAGTTTTACGGCCCATCGACAACTAAGGTCATTTAGGGCCAAACTACAAGTCATGCATTAATATCAGGATAAAAGTTCAGGGTAAGAAAAAGCAAGTAAGGACTAAAACACAGATTGTAAACGTTAATTTGATAAAAAAGAAGGTTTGCATGGGATAAAATAAATTTGGCTAAAACACATGAGAAAACTCATGCACAATGTTGATGAAACGATGAAATGTTGAGTTGATACGATGTATGATGAGAAAACGTTCATATTTTGCTTAAAATACCGATCTCTTTGAGATAATTAAAAATACGATTATGTCTCACGGCATGAAACAAAGTGTACATGTCGGAGACATCGTAGTATTTATCTCGTATGTGTTTAAAATCAATACAATGCAATAAAATATGCTCCACTGTGAGAGGTGAATCACATGCATGGCATGTAGGAGGATCCTCCCCTCTCAATAGATAGGAATGTGTAAAATATGTGTGTCCAGTTCGGAGCCGAGAGAGTACAACTTCCTCTCTGCGGTCTCTCCGACTGGACAGTTTAGGGTTAAGTGTAGGTTGAATTTTAAACAGTTTATTGTTTGTTTCGGTAGACCACCTTTGTTGCCAATGGTGTTTGATGGCTGACTGAATTGAAGGTTTGATGTCGGTGTATGGTAGTTTCAAATCTGTTTGTGCTAGGCGAAGAGCAGTCTTAGCTGCTTTATCAGCCTGTTCATTCCCTTTTATACCCACATGACTGGGAATCCAGAGATAAGTAATTTGAGTTTTAGAAGATAATCGAAATGTTCGGATTAAAAGATTTTGGATTAGAGTATTTCTAGGGCTTCTTGATTTCAAAGCCTGAAGAACCGAAAGAGAGTCTGAACAGATGATTGCCTTTTCAATGCGGTGTTCTTCGATATGGTCAAGCGCCAGACCGATAGCACATGCTTCCGCAGAGAAAATGGAGGCAATATCCGGGAGTCGGATAGAGGAGCAGTGATTAGATGTACAGCATGTTGCCGCAACTTTATCACTATCTTTTGATCCGTCAGTGTAGATCTGAACATGGTCAGGGAAAGCCCTAATGCACTCCCGAAAGGAGGATTTGTGTTCTTCGGGTAATGCACTGGATTTTGCCCTCTCATGTAGAGATAAATTGATATCAGGTGTTTGAATGAGCCATGGTGGTACATCCGATACGGTGTACTCGTCAATGGTGTCGAAAGTTATATTAAGTTCCAGCAAAAATTTTGAAATTCTGATGCCAAATGTTGGTATGAGCTTTTGATTTTGTGTAAATATTTCTTGGTGTTGTGGATTGAATATAAGGTTAAATGCAGGATTTTTGGGGTTGGATTTCAGTTGAGCAGCATACTGTAAGGATAATTTCTTTCGTCGATCGTCTAGAGATGGCTCATTAGCTTCCACATGGAGACTCTTCACAGGTGTTGTTCGAAAAGCTCCAAGTGCCAGACGCAGTCCCTGATTCTGTATAGGGTCAAGCATCTGTAGATAGGAGCTGCGAGCCGATCCATAGACAATAGAGCCGTAGTCAAGTTTTGATCTAATAAGTGCCCGATAGATACGTAGAAGCATTTCACGGTCTGCACCCCAATCAGAATGGGAAAGAACTCGTAGAATGTTCAGCGCCTTCGAGCACTTATCCTTCAGATGTTTGATATGTGGAACAAAGGACAGTTTCGAATCAAATATTAGTCCAAGAAATTTAGTTTGTTCAACTACTGGAATTTTAATTCCATTGAGTGTGAGGTCAGGATCATTGTGTGGTTTTCGTTTTTGACAGAAGTGCATACAGACAGTTTTTGATCTTGAAAATCTGAAGCCATTTTCGTCAGCCCAATTTTGTAATTTGCCTAAACATTGTTGTAGTTGTCGTTCTATAGTGTGCATGTTTCTTGATCTGTAACAGGATAAAAGTTCAGGGTAAGAAAAAGCAAGTAAGGACTAAAACACAGATTGTAAACGTTAATTTGATAAAAAAAAGAAGGTTTGCATGGGATAAAATAAATTTGGCTAAAACACATGAGAAAACTCATGCACAATGTTGATGAAACGATGAAATGTTGAGTTGATACGATGTATGATGATGAGAAAACGTTCATATTTTGCTTAAAATACCGATCTCTTTGAGATAATTAAAAATACGATTATGTCTCACGGCATGAAACAAAGTGTACATGTCGGAGACATCGTAGTATTTATCTCGTATGTGTTTAAAATCAATACAATGCAATAAAATATGCTCCACTGTGAGAGGAGAATCACATGCATGGCATGTAGGAGGATCCTCCCCTCTCAATAGATAGGAATGTGTAAAATATGTGTGTCCAGTTCGGAGCCGAGAGAGAACAACTTCCTCTCTGCGGTCTCTCCGACTGGACAGTTTAGGATTAAGTGTAGGTTGAATTTTAAACAGTTTATTGTTTGTTTCGGTAGACCACCTTTGTTGCCAATGGTGTTTGATGGCTGACTGAATTGAAGGTTTGATGTCGGTGTATGGTAGTTTCAAATCTGTTTGTGCTAGGCGAAGAGCAGTCTTAGCTGCTTCATCAGCCTGTTCATTCCCCTTTATACCCACATGACTGGGAATCCAGAGATAAGTAATTTGAGTTTTAGAAGATAATCGAAATGTTCGAATTAAAAGATTTTGGATTAGAGTATTTCTAGGACTTCTTGATTTCAAAGCCTGAAGAACCGAAAGAGAGTCTGAACAGATGATTGCCTTTTCAATGCGGTGTTCTTCGATATGGTCAAGCGCCAGACCTATAGCACATGCTTCCGCAGAGAAAATGGAGGCAACATCCGGGAGTCGGATAGAGGAGCAGTGATTAGATGTACAGCATGCTGCCGCAACATTATCACCATCTTTTGATCCGTCAGTGTAGATATGAAACATGGTCAGGGAAAGCCCTAATGCACTCCCGAAAGGAGGATTTGTGTTCTTCGGGTAATGCACTGGATTTTGCCCTCTCATGTAGAGATAAATTGATATCAGGTGTTTGAATGAGCCATGGTGGTACATCCGATACGGTGTACTCGTCAATGGCGTCGAAAGTTATATTAAGTTCCAGCAAAAATTTTGAAATTCTGATGCCAAATGTTGGTATGAGCTTTTGATTTTGTGTAAATATTTCTTGGTGTTGTGGATTGAATACAAGGTTAAATGCAGGATTTTTGGGGTTGGATTTCAGTTGAGCAGCATACTGTAAGGATAATTTCTTTCGTCGATCGTCTAGAGATGGCTCATTAGCTTCCACATGGAGACTCTTCACAGGTGTTGTTCGAAAAGCTCCAAGTGCCAGACGCAGTCCCTGATTCTGTATAGGGTCAAGCATCTGTAGATTGGAGCTGCGAGCCGATCCATAGACAATAGAGCCGTAGTCAAGTTTTGATCTAATAAGTGCCCGATAGATACGTTGAAGCATTTCACCGTCTGCACCCCAATCAGAATGGGAAAGAACTCGTAGAATGTTCAGCGCCTTCGAGCACTTATCCTTCAGATGTTTGATATGTGGAACAAAGGACAGTTTCGAATCAAATATTAGTCCAAGAAATTTAGTTTGTTCAACTACTGGAATTTTAATTCTGTTGAGTGTGAGGTCAGGATCATTGTGTGGTTTTCGTTTTTGACAGAAGTGCATACAGACAGTTTTTGATCTTGAAAATCTGAAGCCATTTTCGTCAGCCCAATTTTGTAATTTGCCTAAACATTGTTGTAGTTGCCGTTCTATAGTGTGCATGTTTTTTGATCTGTAACAGATCAAGAAATCATCCACAAATAGAGACCCTTCCGTAGATTGGCCAAGACATTTGGTTATGCTGTTAATTTTTAGTCCAAAAAGTGTGACGGACAAGATACCACCCTGAGGGACGCCCATCTCCTGTGTTTCTGTTTCTGAATAAGTTGAACCCGTTCGAACTTTGAAATGCCTGTCAGATATAAAATTTGATATAAACTTTGGCAAATTACCACGTATACCGATATCATGGAGATCGTTCATGATTCCATATTGCCAAGTTGTGTCGTATGCCTTTTCAAGGTCAAAGAATACGGCCACAAGATGTTCTTTCTTGGCAAATGCTTCTCGTATAAATGTTTCTAGTCTAACTAAGTAGTCTACCGTTCCCCTGCGGTTTCTAAAGCCGCTTTGCAAAGGACTTAAAATATTGTTCGATTCCAGGAACCAAACTAATCTGGTATTTATCATACGTTCTAGAGTTTTACAAATACAACTCGTCAATGAAATAGGACGATAGTTATTGGCATCAGTAGCATCTTTCCCGGGCTTCGGAAGGGGTATAATAGTAGATTCCTTCCAAGACTCAGGAATTTTGCCAGAAGAGTAAACTTGATTAAATATAGTTATCTAGTACGTATACGTGGTCCTTCAATAGTGGACTCGGCTTGACTGTCTATAATATTAGACTGATGTCACTAACATTAGTCCCGGTTGCTGAAAATTAACCACCACTATAAAATTAGACTGCCGTTATCAATATTTGACCCGGTCGCTTAAATGAGACCATTGCTGTAATAGACTGAAGCCACCACAATTTGACCCAGTCGCTGAAAATAAGACCACCGCTATAAAATTAGACTGAGGTCATCAAAATTAGACCCGTCACTGAAAACTAGACCACCGCTGTAATATTAGACTGTGTTCACCAAAATTAGACCGGTCACTGAAAATTAGACCCGTCACTGAAAATTAGACCAGGTCACTGAAAATTAGACCACCGCTGCAATATTAGACTGTGGTCACCGAAATTAGACCGGTCACTGAAAATTAGACCCATCACTGAAAATTAGACCCGGTCACTGAAAATTAGACCCATCACTGAAAATTAGACCCGGTCACTGAAAATTAGACCCATCACTGAAAATTAGACCGCTGCTGTAATATTAGACCGGGGTCATGGAAATTAGTACCATGGTGGTTATTTTTAGACCAGTTTGCTCAGAATTAGACTTTTTCTGATTATTAGGTCATTTTCTCTCAATATTAGGCCTGTTTTGAAAATTAGGTCAATTTCTGTCAAAATTAGGCCTTTATGGTCTTCCAGTGTTATGTCCACAAGCCTTAGATAGTAAGTCCAATTTGAATTATCATTAACAGAGATTATGTCAGTTGGACAGAGGAGTCACCAGCAGGCAACAGTTCATTTGTTTGTTTGTTTGTTTGTTTGTTTGATTAATTAACGTCCTATTAACAGCTATGGTCATGTAAGGACGGCCTCCCATGTATGCGGTGTGTTGCGTGTATGTTGTGCGAGGTGCGTGCTTTGGGAGACTGCGGTATATTCATGTAGTGTCTTCTTGTATAGTGGAACTGTTGCCCTTTTTATAGTGCTATATCACTGAAGCATGCCGCCGAAGACACCAAGCAACACACCCCACCCGGTCACATTATACTGACAACGGGCCAACCAGTCGTCCCACTCCCTGTATGCTGAGCGCTTAGCAGGAGTAGAAACTACCACTTTTAAAGACTTTGGTGTGTCTCGGCTAGGGGACAGAACCCAGAGCCTTCCTCACAGGGGCGAACGCTCAACTCAAGGCCAAAAGTGAGGCGGTGCCAAGGGAGGCATTAGGAAAGATAAAGTGAGTTAGGAAGAAGAGAAAAGATAAGATCCTAAATTTAGTCGCCTTTTACGATCATGCAATAGGGGCAGCAGGTACAATTCTAATGCCCTACCTGCAGGGCGGAACAGTTGACCTAGATGGGCTGTGTATTATATAACACTCTGTGTATTCTATACACACTCTGTGTGTTCTACCAACCAGAAGGCAGTCTTCCCATGACTACTGATTGGTCCAAAGGAATATTATTCAATGAATAGGGAATTTATGAATGGAAGTTTATGAATGAAATGGTTCAAGAGTTCACCACTAGATGTCATTGTAGGGCAAGTCCTACTCAGTCCTACACATCAATAGTAAACCGGATAGCATTAATACAAACACTAGTCGCGTTGTATTAAAAATTAGCTTACGTTTATAGTTGTTGCTGTTGAGTGAAAACCCTGAACTTTTGCTTGATTTGATACAACTTGAATAAATGGAAACATATCTCATATACGGACTTTGTTTAATATTTTTCGCCGGCGCCTGCCAACCTGAACTTGAACTTTATTTATACTTTGGTTTTACAACTGGTGTCAGACGTGGGATACTTCTACTGAATAAAGCAGTAGCCAAGAAAAACTTCACAAGTGGTGTCAGAAGTGGGATACTTCTTCAGGATAAAGCATAGACGGAAAACGTCACAATCGGTGTCAGAGGTGGGATACGTCTTCAAAAAAAAGAAAGGAAAACGTAACAATTGGTGTCAGAAGTGGGATTAAGACTTACCTGTCCTATTTTATGTGAGAAACAGAATTACTGGTATTGCTGACTGGTACAAAATGATGTGTGGACTCCTGATTTATCTCCTATTAATTGGACAATGTGTTACATTAGTGAACAATCAATGCATTGTATGTAGGAAAGATGATGAAAACGATGTACATGACAGTTCTAGAAAAAGTAACTTTACTGAGAACTTTGTTCTTGTCTCCCTGAATGCTGTCATTACTGACATTAGTAATTCATCTGAACAACAGTGGGATCCTGGAAAATAATTATGTCAATTACAGGACTGTACAAAGCCCAAACGACTGGAACATATAAGTACTATGGAAATCGAGTTGTGGTACTATGTAATGTATATACTTAATGACAAACTTACTTGTGATGAGTTATAGAGAAGTTTATTCGCTTATTATTAGATGGTTTTGATGGAATTTCAAAACAGTGATGTGGTACAGAGATTAATTATTGATTAATTAATCAAACAAACAAACAAAGTACCTTATTATAGAGAAATTAATTCGCTTATTATTTGGCAGTTTTGGTGGGATTTCAAAACATGCAGTGAGGTGGTACGGAGAAAACTTGGAAATACTGATATATTGTCCAGTTCTAATGTGAGTTTCAATGGGATTTTAAAACGGTGAACTTGGAAATGTTGAGGGAGTATATCCAGTTGTACCTTATTTTGTTGTGATTTCAAAATAGAAAATACATCTTGACAGTGTTTGGCATGGACTTAGTTATTGTTTGATTTAGTACATGGTTATAGGTTTGGAATAGAACTACTGGAGAGGTAGTCTTCTCTAGGCAGGTGATCGCCAATACATGTAGATGTATATAGGTTTTGTGTATATAGAATTTTCTGATGTAGTTGCGTGTAGTTTGTTGTTGGAAAATTAAAGATTTTGGAGGTCGTTTTCTTTAAAAGGTACGTGGTATCGAGAGATCTAGGTTTTGTTGAACTCTTAGATAAGGTTAGAGGTTGGAGTTTGAAATTTTGTCACTGTGGTTTGAAGGACAGGATGAAAGCATTTGTTTGTGATTTGTTTATTGGGTTTTAATTGTAACTGGATAATTGATGTCTGTTCCGAAAGGACACTTTTAGAAAAAGTCCAGTTGCCTACAGTCTGGTGCGTTTGGGTTTTTTTATCAGTGAACCCTATTGACTGTCTTTGCCAAGAAGTCTGTCTATCTTTATAGCCCAGTGTTTAGAAAGTAACCAGTAATTGTGAAGAAACAGATTTCTCCGATTCAAAGACTCAGTGGACACATGCGTTGATAAGGGTCTGGTCAGTTTAGGGTTAATTGTAACGCCATTAGTGACAATGGACATTATCCAAGCAGTTCGGATAGAAATGATGAGCCTTCACTAGATAAATCTGATAACCGTCATGGAAAGAAAGCCTTCGAAGAAACTTTTGACGAAAACCTAGATTCAACATATCACATATGTGACTGTCACATGTGGGAGATATTCAGTTTTCATAAAATTACAGACGGATCAACATCTACTTATACAATCCAACCTTTCGAGTTATGAAGCGCGATTTGGGAACTCCAGTACAAGATGAAGTTGACATCACTCCCTATTCACCGGTGTCGGAGGTCTATTTCTACACGGCGTTACCAGATCCAACTACACAACAGCCAGTAATACAACTATCACCGAAGACTACTGCTGAAATTTTGGTCGTTTTTTTTACACGACGTCAACAGTCGACTAACTGAAATTGAAAAGAAAATCGAAACACAAGGGAGAACTTTTCATGAACAACATCGCCAACTACAAGAACAAGTCAAAAAGAGTGAGAGCACCTCTCTCAACTACCAGAGGGCTCTTGCCGGGAAACTTCAAAGATATATCCAAAAGGTGTTAACCGGACTTAAAAAAATAACAGAGACCGGTCAAAAGTCGTCGATACCTCCAGAATTAATCAAAAGCATTTGGCAGTTGGTGGAGACCACAACTTTGCAGCTCTCTGCATCATCGTCGACTAGGGAATGAATTATCTGCTCAAAGATTTGGAGAAGAAAGAAATAATTGTGTGCCGTAGGCTTCAAGTTAAAAGGAAAATGTGTTCAAATTAGTTTTAAGTCCGTGTTTCTCAAGGAAAATCTACTTTTACATAAGAAAGAGAAAGTAGTAATTGTAAGGAAGGTTATGTTCCAAATATATATGTGTGTCTGGGAAATAATCCCAGTTCTAGTAATTGTGTGATTCCAGAAAGTGTTGGGAAAGTAGTGGTAAATCGCCAAGGAGTTATCGATGAAATAATAGTTGCTAAAATGTGTGGTTAGTTTTAATATAGTACCAAGTTTATACCTTGTGGAAAATATATTTTCGAAAGTGTAATACCTTAAATATGGTTTTAAAAAAAATCAGTGTCTTCATATTAATAAGGAGAAAATATAATTTTTTCTGAAGTTTTACTTCAAGACTTAGTGTTGAATTGCGTTATTCCTGGATGATTCTGGGTAAATCTGGGATATACGTTTACCGCGAGTTTACAGGAAGTGTCAGTAAATCCTGTGAATACATCAATAGAAGTTGATCTGATCAGTGTGTAAAGTTCTGATAAAAATATCTTCATGTGAAGGTGTATGTGATTATGGATGGGAGCAAATGATTAAGAAATTCAGTACCCGAAGTCTATTATAAATGTATTATATTGATGAGTTTATGTGGCTATATTTACTTATAGAGCAGAGTAAAAGTGACTATTTTCCTGGAGTTCAAATGTTTTCTTAATTGGATAAATATATTCTTCCTGATTGTCAACATCTATATCGATCATATTCGTCTTCGATAACAAAACCTTCTTCTGAAAATTCAACGTCCACATCATCCTATTCTACATGAATAACAAAGCCTAAACAATCGTCTTCTACTGGAATTGCAACGCCGGGACCAAAACTTCAACGAATAAGTCATCATATTCTGCTGAGAGTCAACCTCTAATTCTTCATTTCCTGCTGGGATGTCAACATCCAAGTCATTGTTTCCTACACGGGTTCAACACCAAACCATCTGACCCTGTTATGACCAAACAAATGGTCCAGAATGAACAACAAAGGAAGCAAAACTCAGCTAATGTCCAAACCACAAATAAATTTACAGACTGGTAAGAACACGTCCAAGAACTGGCTTGCCTACCGAAACTCCGATGTCGGATTTATTCGCATAATAAATCAAATTTGCAGTGATGAACTTGACAATAACAATAAGTGCATGTGTTTTTCCATTTTTAATCGGCCGTCCAGGATTACGTTGCGGTGGTGAAATGAGAGTTAAGTTCCAGTAATGAACTTGACAATAAAAATAAGTGCATGAAATTTTTATTTTTCGACCATTTGGAATGGAATAAGGATTAAGTTGCAGTGATGAACCTGACAATAAAAATAAGTGCATGTGTTTTTCATTTTCATTCGGCCATCCAGGATTACCTTGCAGTGATGAACTGGATTTATATTTGGTTTTCAAAGTGTTCGCAGGAGCTCACAGCAGGCAGGAGATAGTGTGGCGTTTTTAGTGTATGATGGTTGATTATAATTGTAGTTTTAAGTAGTTTTAGTTTGTTAGTCTCTATGACAGGTAGATTAGATCACAAGGGTCATTAATTTGGTGGTAATAATTAGCATGTCCAATTAGTTTGTAGTTATTGGGTCAGCAGACCAGCAGGGGTTAAATAGAGATGGCGGTTATGGTCAACGCCAGCTGTAAACCGAGCCATTTGTAGACTAGAAAGGGCTGTGGTCAGTCTGGGAGCGCTAATTATGTAGTAATGGTGGTGAGAACATTAGGGCACTGTAGGGGAGATGATATGTAAATAAAGGGGTCAGTGATTGTGACTTTATTTATACTTTGGTTACACGAAGAGGGAAACTTAACAACTGGTGTCAGACATGGGATTCCTCTCCTGAATAAAGCAGTAGCCAAGAAAAACTTCACAAGTGGTGTCAGAAGTGGGATACTTCTTCAGGATAAAGCATACACGGAAAACGTCACAATTGGTGTCAGAAGTGGGTTACTTCTTCAAAATAAAACAAAACAAAAAGAAAAACGTAACAAACAACTTAATTGCTATAAGTTTCCATGTATATCGGGTAATTGATTAATTAATCAAGTTAAAATAACCAGAATTCATGCTACATAGATTGTAAAATGAAAAATGTTGACCCATTGGATGACAGTCAAATTGATAGTGAAATTCAGCGGCTAATTACCGAAAACATTGCTCTTAGGAAACATATAGATGACTCGAAGTTTAGTGAAGAAGGATTCATGGGCCAGGATGATAAAGTCCGATACTATACTGGGCTCCCAGGGTTCACTACTCTAATGGCACTGTTCCATTTTGTCAAGGATTTCATTCCAAGGACAAACACAGAACTTGGGCAATTCACAAGACTGGTGATGACATTGATGAGAATCAAACTCAATCTACCCATTCAGGATTTGGCATACAGATTCCACACATCACCATCAACAGTGTCCAGAACGTTTTTGATAGTGATACATGTGCTGTATGTAAGACTGAAGCATATGCTCTACTAGCCAGAGAGGGAAGAACTAAGACAGACCATGCCTATGGAATTTCGCAAACATTTTGGAAAGAAGACAGCAGTGATAATTGACTGTTTTGAAAATGTTATTCAACGCCCGAAGAACATCCTTGCAAGAGCACAGACATTTTCATCCTAAAAACATAAAAATACGGTGAAATTTCTCATTGGCATCACACCGAAGGGATCAATTTCCTTCCTGAATAATTAATTGCATCCCGAAAAAGCTGATTCCCTCCACCGAACACAATGGTGGCACTATATCCTACATGGAATGAAGTACTGACTGCTCATGCACCAAAGGCAAAATATTTTTTTTTTTACATTATTTTTTTTGTGTTAATTAGACATAATATACACGATTTAACACCAATTGTTGTTCAAATGATGAATATCAAATATACCCTGTCGGCGGCGGAGCATCTTTAATTATTTTTTTTCTTCAAATATTACTTGAGATGTGCATTAAAAATATATTGTTCATAAGAGAATGATATAATGTTTCACACGTTTGAGTGAAATGAATTAGTGTGAAATAACTTTCTCCCGCGGGTTGTCCGCTAGGTGGCGGTGTAATGCACGTGCATGCTACCTGAGTAAGCCAGGAAAGGCAGTTCAGGCAGCGCACCGGGCGAGGACATTTGTTTGAGTTTTACGGCCCATCGACAACCAAGGTCATTTCGGGCGAGGACAGGCGGGTTTCAAATTGGCAGCGGACACGGGAGTTACACGTGGCGATATGAGTGAAGACAATAGTGTGTCTGGAGTTACAGAGACTCATAGGCTTTCAGAACCCTCCTTGTCTGAATTATTTGAGGCTATTAATAATAGTCAGAAGGCATTTCGGAGTCAAATTTCTGAATTAAGGACAGAAATTTCGGCAAACAGCAGTGTCAAAGATATAGAGTTTAAGAGGCTGAAAGAAGGCTCAGAACTGATCTGGAAAAGAAACGGTAACAAGGACCAACACAAATTCAATTCGGATATTTTGGACATCATTAACCAACACAAATTCAATTCGGATATTTTGGACATCATTAAACAAACTTTGTGGGGACTGGAAAACGGAAAAACCGAATATTGTGAGGAATTATTGACTAAAGTTAAAGAAGATATCGAGGAACGGAATAGACATATCAGACTAGCTGATCGTTCCGAATTCGGCTGGAATACGGTCAAGCACTATATGTCTGATCACATTGCTAAGGATTCAGAAGATTTAAAGAAAATTTACAAGGCGGAGTAGGATGCATTTTTTTTTTGTTTGTTTGTTTGAGTTTTACGGCCCATCGACAACTAAGGTCATTTAGGGCCAAACTACAAGTCATGCATTAATATCAGGATAAAAGTTCAGGGTAAGAAAAAGCAAGTAAGGACTAAAACACAGATTGTAAACGTTAATTTGATAAAAAAAGAAGGTTTGCATGGGATAAAATAAATTTGGCTAAAATACATGAGAAAACTCATGCACAATGTTGATGAAACGATGAAATGTTGAGTTGATACGATGTATGATGAGAAAACGTTCATATTTTGCTTAAAATACCGATCTCTTTGAGATAATTAAAAATACGATTATGTCTCACGGCATGAAACAAAGTGTACATGTCGGAGACATCGTAGTATTTATCTCGTATGTGTTTAAAATCAATACAATGCAATAAAATATGCTCCACTGTGAGAGGAGAATCACATGCATGGCATGTAGGAGGATCCTCCCCTCTCAATAGATAGGAATGTGTAAAATATGTGTGTGTCCAGTTCGGAGCCGAGAGAGTACAACTTCCTCTCTGCGGTCTCTCCGACTGGACAGTTTAGGATTAAGTGTAGGTTGAATTTTAAACAGTTTATTGTTTGTTTCGGTAGACCACCTTTGTTGCCAATGGTGTTTGATGGCTGACTGAATTGAAGGTTTGATGTCGGTGTATGGTAGTTTCAAATCTGTTTGTGCTAGGCGAAGAGCAGTCTTAGCTGCTTCATCAGCCTGTTCATTCCCCTTTATACCCACATGACTGGGAATCCAGAGATAAGTAATTTGAGTTTTAGAAGATAATCGAAATGTTCGGATTAAAAGATTTTGGATTAGAGTATTTCTAGGGCTTCTTGATTTCAAAGCCTGAAGAACCGAAAGAGAGTCTGAACAGATGATTGCCTTTTCAATGCGGTGTTCTTCGATATGGTCAAGCGCCAGACCGATAGCACATGCTTCCGCAGAGAAAATGGAGGCAATATCCGGGAGTCGGATAGAGGAGCAGTGATTAGATGTACAGCATGCTGCCGCAACATTATCACCATCTTTTGATCCGTCAGTGTAGATCTGAACATGGTCAGGGAAAGCCCTAATGCACTCCCGAAAGGAGGATTTGTGTTCTTCGGGTAATGCACTGGATTTTGCCCTCTCATGTAGAGATAAATTGATATCAGGTGTTTGAATGAGCCATGGTGGTACATCCGATACGGTGTACTCGTCAATGGTGTCGAAAGTTATATTAAGTTCCAGCAAAAATTTTGAAATTCTGATGCCAAATGTTGGTATGAGCTTTTGATTTTGTGTAAATATTTCTTGGTGTTGTGGATTGAATACAAGGTTAAATGCAGGATTTTTGGGGTTGGATTTCAGTTGAGCAGCATACTGTAAGGATAATTTCTTTCGTCGATCGTCTAGAGATGGCTCATTAGCTTCCACATGGAGACTCTTCACAGGTGTTGTTCGAAAAGCTCCAAGTGCGAGACGCAGTCCCTGATTCTGTATAGGATCAAGCATATGTAGATAGGAGCTGCGAGCCGATCCATAGACAATCGAGCCGTAGTCAAGTTTTGATCTAATAAGTGCCCGGTAGATACGTAGAAGCATTTTACGGTCTGCACCCCAATCAGAATGGGAAAGAACTCGTAGAATGTTCAGCGCCTTCGAGCACTTATCCTTCAGATGTTTGATATGTGGAACAAAGGACAGTTTCGAATCAAATATTAGTCCAAGAAATTTAGTTTGTTCAACTACTGGAATTTTAATTCCATTGAGTGTGAGGTCAGGATCATTGTGTGGTTTTCGTTTTTGACAGAAGTGCATACAGACAGTTTTTGATCTTGAAAATCTGAAGCCATTTTCGTCAGCCCAATTTTGTAATTTGCCTAAACATTGTTGTAGTTGTCGTTCTATAGTGTGCATGTTTTTTGATCTGTAACAGATCAAGAAATCATCCACAAATAGAGACCCTTCCGTAGATTGGCCAAGACATTTGGTTATGCTGTTAATTTTTAGTCCAAAAAGTGTGACGGACAAGATACCACCCTGAGGGACGCCCATCTCCTGTGTTTCTGTTTCTGAATAAGTTGAACCCGTTCGAACTTTGAAATGCCTGTCAGATATAAAATTTGATATAAACTTTGGCAAATTACCACGTATACCGATATCATGGAGATCGTTCATGATTCCATATTGCCAAGTTGTGTCGTATGCCTTTTCAAGGTCAAAGAATACGGCCACAAGATGTTCTTTCTTGGCAAATGCTTCTCGTATAAATGTTTCTAGTCTAACTAAGTGGTCTACCGTTCCCCTGCGGTTTCTAAAGCCGCTTTGCAAAGGACTTAAAATATTGTTTGATTCCAGGAACCAAACTAATCTAGTATTTATCATACGTTCTAGAGTTTTACAAATACAACTCGTCAATGAAATAGGACGATAGTTATTGGCATCAGTAGCATCTTTCCCGGGCTTCGGAAGGGGTATAATAGTAGATTCCTTCCAAGACTCGGGAATTTTGCCAGAAGAGTAAACTTGATTAAATATAGTTAAAAGACATTTTAGTGAAGAGTCTGGTAATTGTTTTAAAAACATATATGGAATTTCGTCTGGTCCAGCTGCCGAGTCCTTTGATTTCTCAAGGGACTCGAGCAATTCTGGTATCTCGAAAGGCCTATTGTAACTTTCACTATTGGAGGATTTAAAATTAAGACGTCTCTTTTCCTTTTCTTTTTTAAATTTTTGAAATTTTTTGGAATGATTTTTGACGGATGAATTTTTAGCAAAATTTTTGGCAAAGGCGTCAGCTATTTCGGATTTTGAAGAAAATATTTTATTTTTGTTAATGAGGTGGGAGGATGGTGATGCTTTTCTTTTCCCACTGATTTTACCAATCATTTCCCAAACCTTCTTCGAAGATGTATTGGAATTAATTTTTGAGACGTACTCTTTCCAAGTACTTTTCTTGTCGGATTTGATAGACCTTCGAGCTTTTGCTCTCCAAATTTTAAAATTGTTATAGTTTGAGACGGTTGGCGAAGCCAAGTACCGCCTCAGAGCGGAATTTCTACCAGATCTATTCATAAATGAATCATTTGAGAGACGAAACTTTGTAGGTTTTGGCACGGATTTTGGTATGGTTTTTGTAGCAATAGAAGTGAGCGCTTCTGTGAAAATTTTAATGGGGTCATCGAGGTTCAAAAAATTATCCTCGATGAGCTCCTCTGCGCACAAATGTTTAAATTGAACCCAGTCCGCCTTATGTAGATTCCAACGAGGAATAGGCTCCTCAAGTTTTGGTGACCCTATGTTTTTAAGTATAATTGGAAAGTGATCGCTCCCACAAAGATCATCGTTGACCATCCAATCATAATCCAGAAGAATTGATGGATGGCACAACGATAGATCAATGTGGGTAAGCGAGCCAGAGGCAGGGTGTAAATATGTTGGGGCATTGGTGTTATAAAGACATAAGCTGTTTTTATCAATAAACTCTTCGATACGTCTACCTCTATCATCAGTACCTGGGGAGCCCCAGAGGCTATTATGACCGTTAAAGTCACCCATGATAATATATGGCACTGGTAGTTGTGATACGATGTTACTCAGTTCATCACAACTAAATGGAGTATTTGGAGGTAAATATATAGAACAGATTGTTATTTTTCGGTGAAGAGTTGCACTTACGGCAACAGCTTGTAGGGTGGTATTGAGCTGGATGTGTCTGTGGGGGACGTTTTTATGCACCGCCACCGCCACACCACCTGATGCCCGGCCGCCTGTTGTTGGAGTTTTGGTGTATAGTGTAAATTGTCTGAGATTGATGGTGTCTTTCAGCATTATTTCTTGAAGGCAGAATATGGATGGGTTTTTTGTTTGTATAAGATGTTTTAATTCTTCTATGTTCGCTTTAAATCCGCGTATGTTCCATTGTATGATAGTGTTTGTCTCTATGTTGGTCCCTGAGGATAGTTTGTCGGACCGACAGGACTACTTGAAGTAGGTTGTTTGGTGGCGATAAATGTGTTGTCACCAAACTCGCTGTCGTCCGATAGAACATCATAGATGTTCCGTCCAAGGATAGGGTCATCTGAGTAGGATGCAAAAAAGGAGAAAGGTAAAAAAGAACAATTGTCGAAGCAGCAGCAGAGACGTTCCTGATATGTTGGACCAGCTCCGTACCCGAGTTTTGCTGTGGCCGTCTCCTTCGGTACAACATGGTAATGTGGCCGCTCCTCCTTCCGGTAACAACATGGCTAATGTACCAGCTGCAGTGTTCGGTGGAGGGAACCAGCTTTTTCGTGGCCCCAGGAAGTTCTGGAGTTACGGGAGTGGAAACGTATTTTGGATGCGGACAACCGGGACATTTCAGGAGGGAGTGTCCGGCCATTGTTGGACAAGACAGGAAAAACAACCCACACTCCAAATGACAAGTGCGAGATAAGGAAGCGAGACAAGGCACAGAACTTGATATTAGATAAGTATATTGATTATTATGATACTGAAGATAGAGATCATGGTGTTGAATTAGATGACGAGATAGAGCTCACTGATAATTATTTTGAGTACGAACAAGGAGAAAGAGAGATAGTTGTGAAAGGTAGATTGAAAAAATGTATTGACTTTTGGAAGACATTTTGTAGTAATGATTTTGTGTTAGATGTTATTCAGAATGGTTACAAGATACCTTTCATTTCTACTCCTTGTGAGATGGTTTTGTCGAATAATAAATCAGCATTAGGTCATCCAAAGTTTGTTAAAGAGGCCATCGCACGGTGCGTTGTGGACAGTCTGTATGTGTTTGTTATTCATTGCCACCTGGACGGTGGCCTGCGGGAGAAATACCTTACATATGGATAACTAATACAGTGATTATTATTTTCATTATTGCATATATAATTTTTACCAATTATATCTTTGTGTTGATTTTAATATTTAACAATTTATATTGGCCTATAATCTCCAGTTTGGAAAAAATAAACCAATGGTTCATTTCTAATTTACTAGCATTCAGCCCTTGATAAGTATGGTTATACATTTGTTTGTTTGATTAATTAACGTCCTATCAACAGCCACAGTCATGCAAGGACGGTCTCCCATGTATGCGGTGCGTTGCGTGTATGCTGTGCGGGGTGTTATACATGACAGTAAGGTATAATCAATGTACTGTATAGATAACAATTAACATTATCGATAGACAGTAAAAGGTATTAAGCAAATGCAAGTAAATAATTTAATACAAATTAAATAATGAGAATACAACAAATATTTATAGCTACAACTAAATCAATCATTTATATCCATTCTGTTAAAAATAGTTTTAAGCTCTCTTGTGCAAAATGTACTTACGTGTTTGATTTTGATTAATGACAGTCAAGTAAATTAGTTTTTCTATCAATATATCGATAGCAAATAAACTCGGATGCCTCTTGACGTTTCTTTTAAATTTTAGAAAGTACATTTTTTGAATACTACAGTGTACTTTACAAACTTTAAAAAACACGTGGACATTGATATTTTTTTTTTGTGGTACGGTATGTATATTTCATAAATCACTGAGATGTTATAAGGATATCTTCATACCTGGTACTATTTGTCTATCTATTGTCTACATCTATCTATATATCTGTTCATCCACTAATTTTGATTAATTAGATTTCATTATTTCATAGTATAAGATTATTCTATTTAAGCTCACATGGATGTTCTCTGAACAAAATATGTACATGTATGTAAACAGATCAGATTTATATAATCTTTTTTTTTCGTTTTTCTTTTTTGCACTCAAAATTGAGACGCCAGTCCTGTCTAAATCTGTGATGTAAGTGAGTTTGATTCATGGTTAACTGTTATGGTCATTTGGCTAAAGTGTCTATTTTAGAATATTTTTTAGATGAATAACTTTTGAGGACATATTGAAGTCGTGTCAAGGCCATTTGAATTACATTTTCCTTTAAACAATATTTCCCCAAAACCATATAACTATGAGGTCTAATTATATAAACAGATAAACACATATATCTATATGATCAATAAATAAGAGGCTTGTAGACCTGTCTGTGAGCTTATAACATGCTGCGATGAATGACTGCAAAACAGGTTCAAATGAATAAACTTTACCTTAACTAAAGGTCACATGAATCAAATAGCCAAATACATGTACTTTAAACTGACTTCTTGTCATTTGGTTATTAAGAAGTCGTTTATAGATTTTAGCCTATTTGATCCCTGTGACCTTGAATGAAAGTTTAGGTCATCTCATTTGAACAAACTTGGTAGCGCTTGATCCCAGCATGTCACAGGCTCAATATCATGTCCCTAGGCCTCTTGGTTATTAAGAAGAAATCGTTTAAAGATTTAAAACATATATGGAATTTCGTCTGGTCCAGCTGCCGAGTCCTTTGATTTCTCGAGGGACTCGAGCAGTTCTGGTAGCTCGAAAGGCCTATTGTAACTTTCAGTATTGGAGGATTTAAAATTTAGATGTCTCTTTTTCTTCTCTTTTTCGAATTTTTGGAATTGTTTGGAATGATTTTTGACCGATGAATGTTCAGCGAAATTTTTGGCAAAGGCGTTGGCTATTTCGGATTTTGTAGAAAAGATTTTATTTTGGTTAATGAGGTGGGAGGATGGTGTTGTTTTTCTTTTCCCACTAATTTTGGCAAATTATTTCCAAAACTTTCTTCGAAGATGTATTGGAGTTAATTTTTGAAACGTACTCTTTCCAAGTACTTTTCTTGTCGGACTTAATAGACCTTCGAGCTTTAGCTCTCCATATTTTAAAATTGTTATAGCTTGAGACGGTTGGTGAAGCCAAGTACCGCCTCAGAGCTACATTTCTACCAGATCTATTGATAAATGAATCATTTGAAGGAACTTTGTAGGTTTTGGTACGGATTTTGGTTTTGTAGCGATAGAAGTGAGCGCTTCTGTGAAAATTTTAATGAGGTCATCGAGGTTCAATAAATTATCTGCGATGAGCTCCTCGGCGCATAAGGTTTTAAACTGAGCCCAATCCGCTTTATGTAAATTCGAATTCAATGAACATATAGGCGCTTTGACTTATTAGTAATGGATGCGGATTTGTTTGCTAGAAGACTCCAGAGTTATTTGATCGAACAAATCGAAGAAAAGTCATTTTGGAAATTATTGAAAAATCTGCTGTGTCAATCTTATGCATACACTGTTAAATTGAAAATAACGGAACTATTCATTTGCTATGGGTGTGAGGAAGGGCTAGCTAATCAACTTGGACATTCATGTGTAATGCTTTCGGGTGGTGATGTTATTGACCTACATTTTGATGAAGCACTGACTTTTGTGAATCATGCAGATATCGAAAAGACTTGGAGAGAGTTTGCCATGCGATCGTGTATCCCTTCGAGAACATTGCACTATCTTATGCAAGATGAGCGCTTGCGGGATAGTGACTATATCCATGCAAACTACAGTGCAAAAATTAAGAAATATGTGAAGAAAATCGGTGATGTTGAAAAACATCTTGTCATTTAACCGCAAGCAGTTGTGCTTATAGACAAGGAAGTAAAGCTGTGTGAAAGAATATTAACAATGTATCTATTCATTTAAGAACTTTTCTTCTTATAACTAATTACCCAGTTCATCAACATATGTCGAGCTATGTTTTGAAGGTCTGTGCGTGGCTGCTAGTAGTAGGCCTACTTCTTTCACACCTTGCTGTAGGTCTATCACGCCCAATATGTAAAGGAACATCACTGAGATATGCATGTCTGCCTAAACACTCCTATAATGACACATCTACATGCGAGATGAATCCAGATTGGATTCGCGGACCATTTAGGACGTTCACCTCGTGTTGCGGTGGTCCAAGCCAAGTAGGCGAACTGATTATAAAGGGATGGAGGAGCGGTGATCATTTCAATGGAAAGTGTCTGAATTAGTTTGTTTGTTTGTTTGATTAATTAACGTCCTATTAACAGCTATGGTCATGTAAGGACGGCCTCCCATGTATGCGGTGTGTTGCGTGTATGTTGTGCGAGGTGCGTGTTTTAGGAGACTGCGGTATATTCATGTTGTGTCTTCTTGTATAGTTGAACTGTTGCCCTTTTTATAGTGCTATATCACTGAAGCATGCCGCCGAAGACACCAAGCAACACACCACACCCGGTCACATTATACTGACAACGGGCAAACCAGTCGTCCCACTCCCTGTCTGAATTCGACAACAATATATCCGTTGAATGCATTTAGATGTGAAGACATTGTAGTCAATTGTGTAAGTATAAAGACCAATTTAGTTTTTACTCACATGAACTATTTTGAGAATTTTCTCTATATTCTGTACTATATTCACTACCAGGAGTCTTGATTAGGTTGGGCCCCAGTACATGTATAACCGCTTCATTAAAAAACCTTTAATTTATTAAAAACTCTTTATCGTGTGGAGCAGGCTGCACCCAAAGTCTAGTTATAACATAATCTTAAGGATTAACAATACTTGTTTGCTTGTAAATTATCAGCAGTGGTATATAATTTTCATAATTCAGGACTTCCTCTCTGGAAACAAAGCCGTGCCACCTGCTTCCATCCTCACAACGGCAACCATTTCACCTGCTTTCATTTCCACCACAACCGTAGTGTCACCTGCGTCTATCCCCACAACAACCTCATCACCTGCGTCTATCCCCACAACAACCTCGTCACCTGCATCTATCCCCACAACATTGTTTGTTTGTTTGAGTTTTACGGCCCATCAACAACTAAGGTCATTTAGGGCCAAACTACAAGTCATGCATTAATATCAGGATAAAAGATCAGGGTAAGAAAAGGCAGGTAAGGACTAAAACACAGATTGTAAACGTTTATTTGATAAAAAAAGTTTGCATGGAATAAATAGTTTTGGCTAAAACACATGAGAAAACACATGCACAATGTTGATGAAACGATGAAATGTTGAGTTGATACGATGATTTGTTTAAAATACCTATCTCTTTGAAATAATTGAAAATACGATTATGTCTCACGGCATGAAACAAAGTGTACATGTCGGAGACATCATAGTACTTATCTCGTATGTGTTCAAAATCAATACAATGCAATAAAACATGCTCCACTGTGAGAGGAGAATCACATGCATGGCATGTAGGAGGGTCCTCCCCTCTCAATAGATAGGAGTGTGTAAAATATGTTTGTCCAATTCGGAGCCGAGAGAGAACAACTTCCTCTCTGTGGTCTCTCCGACTGGACAGTTTAGGATTAAGTGTAGGTTGAATTTTAAACAGTTTATTGTTTGTTTCGGTAGACCACCTTTGTTGCCAATGGTGTTTAATGGTTGACTGAATGTAAGGTTTGATGTCGGTGTATGGTAGTTTCAAATGAGTTTGTGCCAGGCGAAGAGCAGTCTTAGCTGCTTTATCGGCCTTTTCATTTCCCTTTATACCCACATGGCTCATTTCCCTTTATACCCACATGGCTGGGAATCCAGAGATAAGTAATTTGAGTTTTAGAAGACAATCGAAATGTTCGGATCAAAAGATTTTGGATTAATGTGTTTCTAGGGTTTCTTGATTTCAAATCCTGAAGAACCGAAAGAGTATCGGAACAGATAATTGCCTTTTCAATGCGGTGTTCTTCGATATGGTCAAGCGCCAGACCGATAGCACATGCTTCCGCAGAGAAAATGGAGGCAATATCCGGGAGTCGAATAGAGGAGCAGTGATTAGATGTACAGCATGCTGCCGCAACATTATCACCATCTTTTGATCCGTCAGTGTAGATCTGAACATGGTCAGGGAAAGCCCTAATGCACTCCCGAAAGGAGGATTTGTGTTCTTCGGGTAACGCACTGGATTTTGCCCTCTCATGTAGAGATAAATTGATATCAGGTGTTTGAATGAGCCATGGTGGTACATCCGATACGGTGTACTCGTCAATGGTGTCGAAATTTATATTTAGTTCCAGCAACAATTGGTGACAATGATGCCAAATGTTGGTATGAGCTTTTGATTTTGTGTAATTATTTCTTGATGTTGTGGATTGAATACAAGGTAAATGCGGGATTTTTGGGGTTGGATTTCAGTTGAGCAGCATACTGTAATGATAATTTCTTTCGTCGATCGTCTAGAGAAGGCTCATTAGCTTCCACATGGAGACTCTTCACAGGTGTTGTTCGAAAAGCTCCAAGTGCGAGACACAGTCCCTGATTCTGTATAGGGTCAAGCATCTGTAGATAGGAGCTGCGAGCCGATCCATAGACAATAGAGCCGTAGTCAAGTTTTGATCTAATAAGTGCCCGATAGATACGTAGAAGCATTTCACGGTCTGCACCCCAATCAGAATGGGAAAGAACTCGTAGAATGTTCAGCGCCTTCGAGCACTTATCCTTCAGATGTTTGATATGTGGAACAAAGGACAGTTTCGAATCAAATATTAGTCCAAGAAATTTAGTTTGTTCAACTACTGGAATTTTAATTCCATTGAGTGTGAGGTCAGGATCATTGTGCGGTTTCCGTTTTTGACAGAAGTGCATACAGACAGTTTTTGATCTTGAAAAATCTAAAGCCATTTTCGTCAGCCCAATTTTGTAATTTGCCTAAACATTGTTGTAGTTGTCGTTCTATAGTGTGCATGTTTTTTTATCTGTAATCATCCGGTTTCTAAAGCCGCTTTGCAAAGGACTTAAAATATTGTTTGATTCCAGGAACCAAACTAATCTAGTATTTATCATACGTTCTAGAGTTTTACAACTCGTTAATGAAATAGGACGATAGTTTTTGGCATCAGTAGCATCTTTCCCAGCCTTCGGAAGGGGTATAATAGTAGATTCCTTCCAAGATTCGGGAATTTTGCCAGAAGAGTAAACTTGGTTAAATATAATTAAAAGACATTTTAAGGAAGAGTCTGGTAATTGTTTTAAAAACGTATATGGAATTTCGTCTAGTCCAGCTGCCGAGTCCTTTGATTTCTCAAGGGACTCGAGCAATTCTGGTACAGTACCTGAACCGTTTAACGTTCCACCTATTGTATTATTCTAAGTGTCATATTTTTGTCGGACATTTTAAGAAATAACAAACAAATTGTTACAACAACACTTTATTGATAATATTACCGTCACAATGTCATAACTTTAGTGAAGTGATCAGGCGTATACTGGTACATGTACTTTAAATGGAAACATTTTCACACAAACACATTTAAAATGCTGTAAATCAAATTTCCATCTATGTGTTTGATTACTATTATCGATATTTCATAACTCAACGATGGTAATAATTAACATCTTATACATGTAGTGTTTCTTGCATCAATCGCAAGTTTCAGGGTTTTTCAAGATTGTTGAAAGGCTCTTCCGCTTATCATGGAAAATTGTATTCTCATTCTCGGAATATTTGTTTCATAACGGTTTACACGCTGTATATTACTAGGGTGTGCATTCATAAAAGCTCATTACTTACAATTGACTAGGCATCGATTTTAGGGTCGTACATGTACATTTACAAATGCACGTATATATGCCACAGCTACTGTAATAAAGATTGAACATTTGAATTCGTGTTTCGCCATGTGCAGTTGTAGCTGGTGTAAGAAATATAGTTATTTGATCACATTTCACATCAAGCATCTCTTCAATTTACAGTTTAAACAAATTAATTATTCATACAATGTACACTTACAAAGTGTAAGCTAATTCATTCGAACGTAATATATAGGTTTGTTTGTTTGTTTGATTAATTAACGTCCTATTAACAGCTATGGTCATGTAAGGACGGCCTCCCATGTATGCGGTGTGTTGTGTGTATGTTGTGCGAGGTGCGTGTTTCGGGAGACTGCGGTATATTCATGTTGTGTCTTCTTGTATAGTGGAACTTTTGCCCTTTTTATAGTGCTATATCACTGGAGCATGCCGCCGAAGACACCAAGCAACACACCCCACCTGGTCACATTATACTGACAACGGGCGAACCAGTCGTCCCACTCCCTTTTTGCTGAGCGCTAAGCAGGAGCAGAAACTACCACTTTTATAGACTTTGGTGTGTCTGGGCCAGGGGACAGAACCCAGAGCCTTCCTCACAGGGGCGAACGCTCAACTCAAGGCCAAAAATGAGGCGGTGCCAAGGGAGGCATTAGGAAAGATAAAGTCAGTTAGGAAGAATAGAAAAGATAAGATCCTAAATTTAGTCGCCTTTTACGATCATGCAATAGGGGCAGCAGGTACAATTCTAACGCCCTACCTGCAGGGCCAATATATAGGAAAGCATATTGCACACATCAAAACTTTGAAATACGACAGTACATATACGTCCGTGAAATGTTACTGTCACAGTGTACATTTTTGTACGGGGCACAGGTAAGTTGGGTATAAAGTTAATCTCCCTCCCAAGAAGGTGTTAATTACAGGTGAACTCCGCCCGTGGACAGCTACAGGGGGTTGACACGAGGTAACACCAGTCGTGACCTATATACCTGTACAGGTAAAATACCCATGCGCGTCACGCTGGGAATTGAAGAGATTCCAGGTACAAATAACAACGAACACCTATGAGAAGGTACCTGTGACTGTCCAGTTGTTATTGATATGAGCTTAAACTTATATCCGTGTCTGATTTGACACGCGAACAGTACGTGTGAAGGCTTACAATGCAAGGTACCCCTTCTCTACACGTGTTCTACATATATGTAGCTGTAGGTATACTCGTTTGTTTGTTTGTTTGTACTCGTACATTGCAAACATTTACATGATTTTATTCCATTTTTAAATCTCATCCATATATACATCCAAAAGAGATATAAAATGCAATACAATACACTTTATTCATATTTTTTTATTTCATAGATGTTATGATAATCGCTTCTACACGAAGCGGTAAACGTAATATCATATTCGGATCATCAAAGCATCTCACCGGCATTTGGTTCTATTTTAAGTGGCTAACGTTAGCGGAAGTGGGTCCTGCTAACGATTAACGCAAACGATTTCTAACGCAAACGATTGCTAACGGAAATAACACAAACGCAAACGAAACACAAATTTGGGAACGTTAAACGGTTCAGGTACTGTAGCTCGAAAGGCCTATTGTAACTTTCACTATTGGAGGATTTAAAATTAAGACGTCTCTTTTCCTTTTCCTTTTTAAATTTTTTTGAATGATTTTTGACGGATGAATTGTTCAGCGAAATTTTTGGAAAAGGTGTCAGCTATTTCGGATTTTGAAGAAAATACTTTATTTTTGTTAATGAGGTGGGAGGATGGTGTTGCTTTTCTTTTCCCACTGATTTAACCAATCATTTCCCAAACTTTCTTCGAAGATGTATTGGAGTTAATTTTTGAGACATACTCTTTCCAAGTTTGTTTGTTTGTTTGTTTGAGTTTTACGGCCCATCGACAACTAAGGTCATTTAGGGCCAAACTACAAGTCATGCATTAATATCAGGATAAAAGTTCAGGGTAAGAAAAATCAAGTAAGGACTAAAACACAGATTGTAAACGTTAATTTGATAAAAAAAGGTTTGCATGGGATAAAATAAATTTGGCTAAAACACATGAGAAAACTCATGCACAATGTTGATGAAACGATGAAATGTTGAGTTGATACGATGTATGATGAGAAAAACGTTCATATTTTGCTTAAAATACCGATCTCTTTGAGATAATTAAAAATACGATTATGTCTCACGGCATGAAACAAAGTGTACATGTCGGAGACATCGTAGTATTTATCTCGTATGTGTTTAAAATCAATACAATGCAAATAAAATATGCTCCACTGTGAGAGGAGAATCACATGCATGGCATGTTGGAGGATCCTCCCCTCTCAATAGATAGGAATGTGTAAAATATGTGTGTCCAGTTCGGAGCCGAGAGAGAACAACTTCCTCTCTGCGGTCTCTCCGACTGGACAGTTTAGGATTAAGTGTAGGTTTGAATTTTAAACAGTTTATTGTTTGTTTCGGTAGACCACCTTTGTTGCCAATGGTGTTTGATGGCTGACTGAATTGAAGGTTGATGTCGGTGTATGGTAGTTTCAAATCTGTTTTATGCTAGGCGAAGAGCAGTCTTAGCTACTTTATCAGCCTGTTCATTCCCCTTTATACCCACATGACTGGGAATCCAGAGATAAGTAATTTGAGTTTTAGAAGATAATCGAAATGTTCGGATTAAAAAGATTTTGGATTAGAGTATTTCTAGGACTTCTTGATTTCAGAGCCTGAAGAACCGAAAGAGAGTCGGAACAGATGATTGCCTTTTCAATGCGGGTGTTCTTCGATATGGTCAAGCGCCAGACCGATAGCACATGCTTCCCAAGTACTTTTCTTGTCGTATTTGATAGACCTTCGAGCTTTTGCTCTCCAAATTTTAAAATTGTTAATAGTTTGAGACGGGTTTGCAAAAAGCCAAGTACCACCTCAGAGCTGAATTTTCTACCAGATCTATTGATAAATGAATCATTTGAGAGAAGAAACTTTGTAGGTTTTGGTACAGATTTTGGTATGGTTTTTGTAGCGATAGAAGTGAGCGCTTCTGTGAAAATTTAAATGGTGGTCATCAAGGTTCAACAATTTATCCTCGATGAGCTCTTCTGCGCACAAGGTTTTAAATTGAACCAGTCTTGCCTTATGTAGATTCCAACGAGGAATAGGCTCCTCAAGTTTTGGTGACTCTATGTTTTTAAGTATAATTGAAAGTGATCGCTCCCACAAAGATCATCGTTGACCATCCAATCATAATCCAGAAGAATTGAAGGATGGCACAACGATAGATCAATGTAGGTAAAGCGAGCCAGAGGCAGGGTGTAAATATGTTGGGGCATTGGTGTTATAAAGACATAAGCTGTTTTTATTAGTTTTAAAACTCTTCGATACCGTCTATCTCGAAAATCGTCAGTGCTGCTGAGGAGCCCCAGATGTATTATCTTATGACCGTCACAGCTCATTGTATCGTCAGTGCCTGAGGCCCCCATGACAAAGAACGAGACTATGACACACGGACTACACAACATGCATATAAACCAGGGGATTTAGTGTATTATTATAGTGGTTTAGCCGCCATAGGAAAAAGTAAGAAACTTCTGCCAAAGATATGGAAAGGACCCCTTGTGATTATTAGAATATTCTTTACAATTTTCCGCATCCAAGCCAGGGAAAGTTATACATCATGACAGATTAAAACCCTACAAAGGAGATACAATTCCTGACTGGATATCGGCTCCTACAAAGGAGATACAATTCCTGACTGGATATCGGCTCCTACAAAGGAGATACAATTCCTGACTGGATATCGGCTATCAAACTGAAGCTGGTTAAACACGCACTGTTCTGTGTTACCTACTGAAAAGGGAGTTATCAGTAAACCACAGATAGCCTGTGCTCCTAAAGGTGTTAGGAATGGTCCAACTGTGAAGGCCACACCAGCAGTGAGCACTAATGATGGACACCTGAGGAGAGGTACCAGACAGAGGAGACCACCTGATAGACTTATCATGGCAGATAAATCAGGAGTAGGCATTGTGACTATATTGCGATAAAACCTTTTTTTTGATAAAGGATTACAAGTAGAGGCTGACTCTTCTAATAAGTGTTGACATACTATACCTCTATGATACAGAGCACTAAGCGATCCCTAATTAATTGTGAAATTAATACGAGCGAGCGAACGTCTTTCTTAAAACTGGGGTTCATTATTTAACTTTATCTCTGACATATACTGCGGTCACAGGGCTCAGTGCCCAGATAGCTCCTAATTGAAAAGATAATTACACAACATTGGAAGAATTACAGATTGCCCTTTAGGGTCAGTGTGTCAATCCTAACAATAAGTGATCATGAACTTTCAAAAGAAATTAATAACGAGTGTCAGAGGGAAAGAGACAGGTTCTGGGAAAATTAGACAGTATTGTTTGGACAAATTTTCATTGGTCAGGGATGATGTCATGTGTGATACGATTGGTTAATTGAACAAATTCAGGGGAAGGGTTACACCCTGACACAGCTTTGAAATCATTTTTAGGAACAAGTATTAACACGTACCACTTTTCGGACCAGAGACCTAAAATTTAGTAGAGACGCAAAATTTCGGCAATTTATATTACTATTATACAGTGTAAAAAACAACAACATGGATTTACTTCAGCAGTCCCTGGGAACCCCTTTGTTGGATGAAAATGTAAGTCCATTTTTACCAGTGTCGGTCAATGATGGAAGTTATTGCATAGCTCCAGATCCTACAACCAGTCAGGCAGCAGAAGCTGCAGTCCAGTCAAATGTTATGACACTCTTGAAATTCCTTGAGGGATTTACGGTCAACATGACTAACCTGGAGAACCGGATGGGCCAAGTTGAAGCGAAGTTAAATTCTCTGGGAATTATGATTCAAACTATGGAAAATAATGTAATGAAATACCAGCAAACCTTGGCCAACATTGTGCTGAGAAACATCAACAATGTTGATCGTAACATTCAGAGTATGTCCGGCACTCCAACGATGTCGCCAGAATTACTAACCTGTCTGGGGAATGGTGGACCAGACGACAGGATACCTCAATCAAATGGGAGGCAGACCAAAATCAAGCCAGCTTAACCAGCCGTCCAGTCTCACCCCGGAAGATCCTTGAAACATGTGTCCGAACAGAAATTCAGAGTGTAGCAGTTTATTTCCGTGAAAGTTATAAATGCATTAACCTATATACGCCAGTGTTATTCATTGTGATGTAGATAGATAATAATAGTTCAATTATTGTTATTCCGGTGTGTAATATTTCTCATTTTGGTTTAAATCATACCAGCGGATGTGTAAAGTTTATAACAGTGTCTTGGAAACAAGAATTTTTGAGAGCAAGTTATAAATCCATTTATAACCTATATCATATATACATCAGTGATATCAGTGGGATGTATATATAAGTAATGTCAGTCAAATTGTTTTCCGTGGAATATTTTTCAGTTGGATTTAATTACATCAGTGGAAAATTAGAACCCGCATCCATGAGGTGGAGGGCTTGTGGTAATATGTCGGGACATCTTAACCACTCGGCCCCTATATCTAAAAATATCAATTGTTTTGGTAATAGAATTGTGTATGTGCAAGTCGTTTATGTATTTACCTATATACATCAGTGTTATACAGTGGGATGTATATAAATAAAAATGATCTTACTTCTGCTATTCCTATTCTGTTGGGATTTATCTGTTTTGTGGATTTACCCTTATATTGTTATTAGGATTTACCCGATTGTGTGTGGATTTACCTTTATATTGTTATTGGGATTTATCCATTGTGTGTGGATTAACCTTTATATTGTTATTAGGATTTACCCGTTTTGTGTGGATTTATAATTACCCTTACGTTGTTATTGGGATTTACCTGTAGTGCGTGTATTTATTATTAAATAAGTATTCTCATTGGGATTTACCGTGATTACTTCTCTGGGCTCATCTACTACTATCTACCGGAATCTATCATCTACTATCTACCGGGATCTACCATCTACTGATCTACTGTCTACCGGGATCTACCATCTACTGATCTACCGGATCTACCATCAACTGTCTACTGTAAATTACTATCCCACTACCAGGAATTTCAACAAAAGTTAGTAAGACTATGACTGAAAAGTTTAATTAGCAACAAGAATTTAACCAGCAATACCTAAACTGTGTGTCCGTCTAGAAGTTCAACAAACAGTGTGAATATGTCAGTCGCGAAATATTAACAAGAGGCCCAGAGGGCCTGTATCACTCACCTGGTTTGTAATGTCAAGTCATGTTCTGAATACAGGTTCACTGTTTCTTTTCTGAAGGAATTTAAATATTTACCTCTTATTTTCCCTATTGGGCCCCGCCCCTCCTGCCCCCTGGGGTCAGAGCCAAAATTTATACAAGTTCTGTTTCCCTTCCACCAAGGATATTTGTGGCCAAATTTGGTTACAATCCATGCAGAACTTTAGGACAAGTAGCGATTTATAGGATTTACCTCTATTTCCCTATTGGGCCCCGCCCCTCCTGCCTCCGTGGGGTCAGAGCCGAAATCTATACAGTTCTGTTTCCCTTCCCTCAAGGATGTTTGTGGCCAAATTTGGTTACAATCCCATGCAGAACTCTAGGACAAGTAGCGATTTATAGGATTTACCTCTATTTCCCCTATTGGGCCCGCCCCTCCTGCCTCCGTGGGTTCAGAGCCGAAATCTATACAGTTCTCTTTCCCTTCCCTCAAGGATGTTTGTGGCCAAATTTGGTTACAATCCATGTAGAACTCTAGGACAAGTAACAATTTATAGGATTTACCTCTATTGGGCCACGCCCCTCCTGCCCCTGGGGGCCAGAGCCAAAATTTATACAAGTTTCTGTTCCCCTTCCCCAAAGGATGTTTGTGGCCAAATTTGGTTACAATCCATATAGAACTCTAGGACATGTAGCGATTTATAGGATTTACCTCTATTACCCCTATTGGGCCCTGCCCCCGGGGGGTCAGAGCCAAAATTTATACAAGTTCTGTTCCCCTTCCCCCAAGGATGTTTGTGGCCAAATTTGGTTACAATCCATGTAGAACTCTAGGACAAGTAGCGATTTATGGGATTAACCTCTATTTCCCCTATTGGACCCCGCCCCTCCTGCCTCCGGGGGGTCAGAGCCAAAATTAATACAAGTTCTGTTCCCCTTCCCCCAAGGATGTTTGTGGCCAAATTTGGTTACAATCCATGCAGAACTCTAGGACAAGTAGCGATTTATAGGATTTACCTTTATTTCCCCTATTGGGCCCCGCCCCTCCTGCCCCAGAGGGGTCAGTTTGTTTGTTTGTTTGATTTATTAACAGCTATGGTCATGTAATGACGGCCTCCCATGTATGCGGTGTGTTGCGTGTATGTTGTGCGAGGTGAGTGTACTGGGAGACTGCGGTATGTTCGTGTTGTGTCTTCTTGTATAGTGGAACTGTTGCCCTTTTTATAGTGCTATATCACTGAAGCATGCCGCCGAAGACACCAAGCAACACACCCCACCCGGTCACATTATACTGACAACGGGCTAACCAGTCGTCCCACTCCCTGTATGCTGAACGCTAAGTAGGAGCAGAAACTACCACTTTTATAGACTTTGGTGTGTCTCGGCCAGGGGACAGAACCCAGAGCCTTCCTCACAGGGGCGAACGCTCAAGGCCAAAAGTGAGGCGGTGCCAAGGGAGGCATTAGGAAAGATAAAGTCAGTTAGGAAGAGAAAAGATAAGATCCTAAATTTAGTCGCCTTTTACGATCATGCAATAGGGGCAGCAGGTACAATTCTAACGCCCTACCTGCAGGGTCAGGGCCAAAATTTATACAAGTTCTGTTCCTCTTCCCCTAAGGATGTTTGTGGCCAAATTTGGTTACAATCCATGTAGAACTCTAGGACAATGGCTGACTGAATGTAAGGTTTGATGTCGGTGTAAGAAATGAATGTGATATGCAGACAGTCCGCCTACTACGTAACCGCGGTGTAGGGAACAGTTGTGGCCAGATTCAAAAGAAGATTGAGGAGCAGCATAGATATGCCTGGCTTCAGAAAGCCAACCTCTTTCTCACGGATTGCAAGAGATTTGCAGCTCCTGTGACATCAGAGTTGGTGACATCTCCATCTTTTGACGTGGTTCCATCCATGGAGCACATTCCAAAAAGTCGTTGGCTGATGAATGTGTACATTCAAGATGCGTTGCAAATGATGGAGGAACTTAAAACGAGCATCACTTCATAGGTTGGCAGTATCCTAAAGATGGACTCTACTAAGAAGGTAATAAAGAAACTGTCTGGACCGTCTGCAGGGACTTACCAACATCGGTAACGAGTATAATAAAGTCATCAAATCTGTACTTATCATGCACGAAGGTTATGGTTTGGCAGATAAGACCGACGGTTTGGTGAAACGATACAGCAAAGCTGGGATGACACCACCTACTCTCCCGGACGTTGATCGGGACTAAAGTGTATCATCAACAGTTAGGAGACTCTTATGAAACTGGTCCAATCTGCAAGTGAATCTGGACATTTGGCATTTCATAAGGAAAATCTTCACTGTATGCACAAACATAATCACATATGTTGTATGCGATGTTCATGGGACGTCTGAGTCCTTGTATCTTTGAATGGGACCAGGATGATTTGGCAGCACTCAAGACTGCCAAAAGGAATGAGATGCTGGCTGAACATATCAGCAAACATCAGATTCAGATGTGATGAATCGCCTGAACAGAAAGCAATTAGCTCTACATTACAGGCGTACAACAGGAGGAACTCGGGAGACCATCACTCTGATCACACAGTTGATTAAGGAATTTGAACGTGACAATGGGAAGGACATACTTCTAGTCCCACTGATCAACAGTGACAGAATATTAGGAAAATATGGAAGATTAAACAAGAGGCCCATGGGCCTTAACGGTCACCTGTGTTCAGATACAGAATGAAACAAAGGACATGGCATATAAAACACTATATATTTGCCCATCAGGGCCCTTGAAGTCAGTCAGTGATTTTATAAATTTGACTTTTTAATCTATGAAGATTCATTTGGTTCCATCAAATCTGTGAAATCAGAAGAAAGATTTTTGAAATGTTATCCATTTTGACCCCTTTTGGCTCCCACCCCTCTGGCCCCTGGGGGTCGGCCAGGAACCAATATGGATATGATGTTAAAATGCTATCTCAGACTAATAATTCTAACCCAGTTTGATAATTTCCTATGAAAAATAGGCAAATTAATGTTCATAAATGTGTTTTTCCTATATAAACTAAGTAAACTTGACCTCCCCCTCCCAGAGGGAAAACATGGGACCCCAGGGCCATGAAATTCAGCAATTTTTGTAAAGGACTTTAAGACCTTTCAATCTATGCAGAGTATTTGTATTCTACCTAGTTTCCAGAATTTTCAAGAAGAAGATTTTTTTGAAGTTAGTTTTAGCCTATTTGACCCGTTTTGGCCCTCCGCCCTAAGGCCCCTTGGGATCAGTCATTAGAAATTTTGGTAGTATAAGATTCAATGGTCATCACATAGGGATAATTCTGGACTACAATTGACTAATTTCCTATTATAATGACTAAAATAATGCTCTCAAAAAATGTCTTTTGACCCTTTATAAACTACAGCTAAACTTACCCCCCTCCCCAGGGGGAAACCTGAGACCCAAGGGTCATATAATTCACAATTTTCATCAAAAGCACTTAAGACCCGCATTTTTTTTATGACGAGTGAGTTATTTGATTCTACCATTTCCAGTATTTAAGAAGATTTTTAAAGTTCTTTAGCCTATTTGCCCCTTTTGGCCCCGCCCCTGTGCCCTGAGGGGGTTGACCAGGACCAATATAGATATAATATTTAAATGTTATCTCAGGCTAATAATTTCTAAACAAGTTTGACTCATTTCCTATGAAAATTGAGCAAAAAATGCTCATAAATGTGTTTTCCCTATATAAACTATAGTAAACTTGACCCCCCTCTCCCCAGGGGAAAAACGTGATGGGTCATATAATTCACAATTTTCATAAAACACCTTAAGACCTGTCCATCTAAGAAGAGTATTTGGTTCTAACCATTTCCAGTATTTAAGAAATTTTTTAAAGTTTAAGCCTATTTGCCCCTTTTGGCCCCGCCCCTCTGCCCGAGGGGGTTGACCAGGACCAATATTAGATATGATATTAAAATGTTATCCTCAGGCTAATAATTCTAAACAAGTTCGACTCATTTCCTATGAAAATTGAGCAAAAAAAATGCTCATAAAATGTGTTTTCCCTAGTAAACTTGACCCCCTCCCCAGGGGGAAACGTGAGACCCCAGGGTCATATAATTCACAATTTTTGTAAAGGACCTCAAGACCTTTTCCATCTACGAAGAGTATGTGATTCTTACCATTTCCAGGATTTCAGAAGAAGATTTTTGAAGTTATAGCCTATTTGACCCCTTTTGACCCCGCCCCTAAGGGCCCCTGGGGGTCAGTTATGGAAAATTGGTTAATAGGATTCAATGGCCATCTCATACGGATATTTCTGACAATATTTGACTCATTTCCTATTACAACATGATCAAATAATACTCAAAAAATGTGTTTTCCCTATATAAACTATAGTAAACTTAACCTCCTCCCCAGGGGGAAACCTGAGACCCCAGGGTCATATAATTCACATTTTTGTAAAGGACCTCAAGACCTTTACATCTACGAAGAGTATGTGATTCTACCATTTCCAGGATTTCAGAAGAAGATTTTAATTCACAATTTTTGTAAAGGACCTTAGGACCTTTCTATCTATGAAGAGTATTTAATTCCATCACATCTGTGAGTGGAGAAGTAAGATTTTTGAAATTTTAGTCAATTTTACCCCTTTTAGTCCCTCCCATAGCTCCCTGGGGGGGGGTGGGGACCATATAATTCACAATTTTGATTGGGCCTTATGCCTTAGAAGGTTTGTGCAAAATTTCATTGAAATTGCTTCAGCAGTTTTGGAGAGAAGTTGAAAATGTAAATTGTTTACGGACATACGACGGACGACGGACTACGACGGACAAAAGGCGATTAGAATAGGTTACTTGAGACTTCGTCTCAGGTGACCTAAAAAAGCATTCCAGTGCATTTCAGGACCCCTCTGGGTTCCAAAATTTATATCCATAAGGGGGAACAGATGAAGTCTGGGGGTAGAGTTCCCAACTTACCCGGTGTGCTAGAGGATCAACTTCACTGGAGAACTTTCACCTGCATCTCGGGTAAGAACATTTAATCTTCATTAAATTCCTCAGTAAACATCCTTGGGGAAGGGGAAGAGAGTTTGTATAAATTTTTGGCTATGGGGGCCAGGAAGTTAATCCTAGTATTAACTCAGTGTACTATCATAGACATCTGCATGGATTGTCTGGGACCAAATTCAGATAGAAAACATACTCTCGGGCAAGGAGAGCAGCGAATATGTATAAAGTTTTTGACTCTGCCTCCTCCCCCAATGGCAGGATGGGGCCTGATAGGCAAAAAAGGCAATATTTAAATTCCTTTAGAAAAAGAAATAATGAACCTGTATTCTGCAAACTCTGAACCTGTTGTTGAAATACATGCGATATACAAAAATTACTACAAGTGTGAACTTCTGTCAGCCATTATTGATTTTATTTATCAAAACAAGCACAGAGCGATATTTATTGGTAGTCAACAAGGCAATTCAAACGTAAACAATTGATGCAATGGGTGATTAAGACGAGGTGTTATTGAAGAGATGTGTGGGGTTGTATGCGGTGTGTGTAACAAGTCAGGGTGACGGGGGTTTGTACGTGCCATGTATTTCCTTTGCATGAAAACCCGATATTTAGCAGACGGCGGACGGCTTTGATCATATATGTGGTTGCCAGCCATTACAGAATATATTACTGTTCCTTTCTAGCAGGATTGATGGACTTCATAATGTCAAACCTGGTTATGGTGCAAATGTTCCATTAAGAGTGTGAAACACACTATGAAAGAGTTTGTCCAGGGATGGAGGTTCAAATATGTGTTTGTGGTCCACAATGGCTTTTGGAATCTGTGTCAACATTCCTCACGTTGACATAGTCGGTCACTGGGGTTTGCCTTCATCGGGACTGGCTTACTGGCAGGAGGTCGGCAGATGTGGTCGGGTTGGTAGATCCAGCTATGTAATATGCTGTGCATATAAGAGGAGTATTACCAAGTGCGATGATGAACACCTGAAGAAAGCTGTTGTGCTAGACAGTTGCCTCCGGATCACTGTGCTCAAGCATTTTCAGCTCCAAGGTACAGACATTGCTTCAATGATTCAATCAGAAAAAGAAAACAGCCAGAGTGATGTAAGGATGGCCTCCCATGTAGGTGGTGTGTTGCATGTATGACGTGCGGGTGTGTGTTGGAACTGTTGCCTTTTTGTAGTGCTATATCACTGAAGCATGCTGTCGAAGACACCAAGCAACACATTCCACCCAGTCACATATATACTGACAACGGGCGAACCAGTCGTCCCATTCCCTGTATGCTGAGCGCTAAGCAGGAGCAGAAACTACATTTTTTAAAGACTTTGGTGCGTCTCGGTATCTCCAGGTCAGTCAATTGGAGAGAAAAACAGTCGGTGCTTTAAACAAATGTGTAACTTTGAAACTCTGTCATCTATTCAGAAATGCACACTATCATGAAAAGTTGGGGAAGCCCTACACGGATTATGTATCCCTTTGCAAGCTTGACGCTGCTAAGTAATTCGACAGAGGGTATCTGACTGACAAATATTGTCAACAAATAATTGCAAATTTTCGGATACCAGACGTGTTGTGCAGAAGGAGGTTTTTCAAAAACCCAATTTGTTTTCTGATGGAGTCACCGAATGTGTGTCCATAGAAACCGAAACAGTCTATTATAGGACGTCTGTTGGTTGTGAGGTACGTTTGTATACACTAATGTGCATAGATATTTTCCATATTTTCCCACCAATGTCCATTTGTGCACATTCCCATCATATTTGCAGACAAATATTAGCATCACCAAAGAGTCCTCAAATACAAACTTTTTTGTTTGTTTGATTAATTAACGTCCTATTAACAGCTGATGTTCATTTAAGGACGGCCTCCCATGTATGCGGTGTGTTGCGTGTATGTTTGTGTGAGGTGCGTGTTTTGGGAGACTGCGGTATATTCATGTTGTGTCTTCTTTTATAGTGGAACTATTGCCCTTTTTATAGTGCTATATCACTGAAGCATGCCGAAGTCACATTATCATCCCGATGTCTCACCTTTGCCTTCCTTGCCAGTGATTTGTTTGTTTGTTTGATTAATTAACGTCCTATTAACGACAGCTTTGGTCATGTAAGGACGGCCTCCAATGATAGGTGGTGTGTTGCATGTATGTTGTGCGAGGTGGAGTGTTGAACTGTTGCCCTTTTTGTAAGTGGCTATAGTTTCTTCGACTGAAGAATGCAGCTGCTGTCGAAGACACCTGCCAAGCATACACATTCCACCCACGTCACATTATACTGACAACGGCGCGAACCAGTTCGTCCCATTTCCCTGTATGCTGATAGCGTCTATAGCAGGAGCAGAAACTACCACTCTATAACAAGACTTTGGTGCGTCCCTCGGGTATCTCCAGGGTCAGTCAATTGGAGGAGATAAAACAGTACGGTGATTTTAAACAACTGTGTTAATCTTTAGAAACTCCTGTCATCTATTCAAGAAGAATTGCTCACCTAACAACACTGAAAATTTTCGGGGAAGCCCTACCACTGATAATTGTATCCCTGTTTGCATAGCTTGGACGCCTGCCTAATGTTATTCGACAGAGAGTAGCTAAAACAAATTTCCTCCATGATAAGATAATTTCGTATGTCACACAAATAAAACTTAGGTCAAAAAGTTTCGGATGACCATACGTGTTGTGCAGAAGGAGTGTTTTTTCAAAAAACCCAATTTGTTTACGAGGATGGAAGTCCACCGACTGTGTTGTCCCATTAGAAAGCACGTGAAATAGTCTGATTATAGGACAGTCCTGTTGGTTGTTGAGGCTACGTTTAACACTTAATGTGCATATATATTTTTTTCGCATTTGTTCCCAATGTCAAATTTGAGTGCACTATCCCCATTCAATATTATGCAGGCAAACAATTAGTCATCAACCTAAGAGTTCTCCACAAATACACAACTTTTTTGTATTGTTTGATGAATTAACGGGTCCCTATTACAGCTTGCAATATTATTTTAAGAACGGCCGCCTCCATTGTGTTGTGGTGTGTTGCGTGTATGTTTGTGCGAGGTGCGTGTTTTGGGAGGACTGCGTCTATGTTCGTGTTGTGTCTTCTTGTATAGTGGAAACTATTGCCCTTTTTATAGTGCTATATCACCGAAGGCATGCCGCAGAAGTCACCAAGCAAACACACCCCACAGGTCACTTTATACTGACAACGGGCTGAGCCTGGTCCCGTCCCACTCCCCTGGTATCGGTGAACGCAAAGCAGGGATGCAGAAACTACCACTTTATAGACTTTGGTGTGTCTCTCGGCCAGGGGACAGGACCCAGAGGCCTTCCTACAGCGGGCGAACGTCAATGGTGTATAAATAGCATTGAAAGATAAGTAAAACAAGTGTATTTTTGGCATTTTTTCATCTAGTCTAAATTTTAATGTAAGCCTTAATTAACATTTAAAAAAAAAAAGTGCCACCAATGCTAAGGGCCTATTGCAATAGAATTAAAGTTAAATCATTAATTTGTTAACAAATATGTTTTTTGTAATTTTTTTGCATAATTATTGATATTTATAAAAATCTACCTGACGCGTCGCGAAAAATGCCGCGTGTAATGCTACCACTTTTGAGTCAAAAAATCTACCTCTTTTGCTCACCAAAGGGTTAAAACATGTCTGTTAGTGGGTTTGTGTCTCGGCCAGGGGACAGAACCCAAAGCCTTCCTCACAGAACGCTCAACTAAGGACCAAATGTGAGGCGGTGCCAAAGGAGGCATTAGGAAAGATAAAGTCAGTTAGAAAGCAGAGAAAATATAAGATACTGAATTTAGTCGCCTTTTACGATCATGCAATAGGGGCAGCAGGTACATTGCAAACGCCCTATATGCAGGTGTTTGTAAGCAATTGTAGACGGAAGTTGGTTATCACTACAATGGCCGTAAAAGGTCTACGGCACCTCAATGGATTTGGTATGTAGACGGTAAACAGCATTGATGCTGGTAACCAACAATTACGCTCTGTCAGGTAACGTTGGTGTAGCGAACGTCAATATGAAGGTTTGTGTTGGGACCAGTATGAGAGCATGTATAAAGTCTGATATAACTGAAATGTCTTTGGTGCCCTTTCGTAAAAAAAGAGGCGATAAACCTGCAGTGGTCTTGCCACTGTGTAGAGAAACATGACCAGAAACTGTGGGAATGTGTTTGTTGTTCCGTTTTTTGTTGTTGTTGATTTGTGGTTGGTTCCTTTTGGGGAGATTTGTATGCTGCTGTCGATCCGCGTAGTAGTGCTTCACGGTCTATAAAAGGTACTTGGTTAGGCGAGAAACGGGACCAGGCCTGTCGAGGTGTCTCGAATTCCTGTAAGTAACAACTCAATTTGACACGCGGATGCACCCAGAACTACTTCCCATTTCAGGTAGTATTACAACACACTCTGTGATTGATCGTATACAATTATACTATTAAAAACCCATACAGTGCGAATATAGTGTCGTGTAAAATTGGTGATTTAAATTGCAGATATCTTGAACATACAGGTATGTGTGCACAAGGAGCATCGAGTGCCGAATCGGGATGCTATAACTCGGACTGATACCGTGCCGCGCTAAGAACTTTACAAACTCCGGACTGATACCGCGCCTTAAGAACTTTACAAACTCGGCCTTTTCAGTTGTATCGATGAAAGACTCGCTACTAGGAAGCGATAAATATGGACAATCAATAGTTACTATTAATGTTAAATGGCACTTTTATTGGTTACGATTGAAATTTAAACAGATAAAAATTTATTTAATTTTATTACGGAGCAAATGCTGTGTTTGGTCGAGTTTGTGCAACTTTTAATACAGCATCGTTTGAACATGTTTATGCCTCGTCCTACTAGTACTATTTCTAATAGCGCTATGGGCCACTTTTCTATAGACTTTATTTTCCTCAGGTCACACCCGATTCCCTCACTACGGCTTTGTGTCCCAAAAAGGGTATGACCTCGTGATTGAATTAGTTTAATGTTCTGGCTTTTAAATTTCAAAAGGTTAGCTTCTCGTAAGCACTCTTTAAGAGTACCAGTTTGAGATTCTCAAATGGCATATCCAAAATCTTCTCCGTAAACTACGATGTCATCTTAGTAACAAGGACAAATCTTCCATTTCGAAGGTACCGAGGCTGTGATCTATCCATAAGCCATTCAAGGTATGCGGGGACAATTACCATGTCCGAAGGGATAACATTTAAATGGAATGAACCCAAATGTGTGACCTAAAAGCAGTCTTTTCCTTATTGTCACTCATGCCTACCTGCCAATACCCACTGGCCAAATCCAGGATACTAAACCATTTTACTCCACTAGGGTTTCTAAGTTGCCATCTATCCTAGGGAGTGGATATGCATCTTTCTCAGTCACAGAGTTAAATATACACTAGCCTGCATCTGGTTTAGTTACTAGACAAACAGGGCTGGACCAGGGACTCTGACTAGGCTCTATGACTATCTGTTCTAGCATCTTATTGACTTCCTGCTCAATTATCTTTTTTCTAGCTAGGGGGACCATACGCTGTGGTGTTTTGATAGGGGCAGAATCACAAGTTTTGATTGTGTGCTCTGCTAAACTAGTTCTCCCTACAGAACCATCTTCCTCTATGAATGCATCCTGAAATTGGTACAGTCAATCAAAGCAGGAGAAGAGATAGACGATATGAACTACTTATGTGAATAATATATTGCAGTCCACATGTCATTTTGTTGTCATAATTATGTCTTAAAGCTATAAACAGAATTCCCTCTTCAAACTTGATCTAAAATATCTGATTTAAATAAAAGGTTAGAATATGGATAAAACATATATCAAGATCAGATAAAATTCAGCATAGCTTCCTTATGAACAATGAATATGAAGTTTTTTTTCTCCTTTACTAGAATATATCGCTCTTAATGTGTGGGAATGTGTTTTGACGTGTTATTTTTGATATTTTTATTTAATCATCGGTCAAATACTTTTATCCATCCTTTTGTTACCAATAGTAATTAGCAATCTTCCAATTAATCTGATTGATTTTCCCTTCTCCCAAAATGGGATTTATTACTAAATGTCTTTCAGATTGCATTTGTAATAGTACTTGAGTTCTCTTATTGTTATCTTTTACTATGACACATCTGTGTCGTTTTGTGTAATGTTACATTTAGGTTTATATAAAAAGATTGTAGTTTTGTGGTTTTTTGTTGTACCATATCACAATTTGGAGAAGTCATTAGATACACGGATAGTTTAATTTCTTTCATTTGTTCTACCCACCCAAAACATTAGTAAACTCGCTATCGCCCAAGTAGGCTTTTAAATTTAGAATCAATCACCTAGGTAAATATCGTCTATACTATTAAATACCGACACATATAGCCAGATAAATGACGACCCAACCTTTAAATAGCTTTTAAGAGAGAGATGCCCATCTACTCTTATACAACCCACTCGACAGTGTACTCTGCCTAGAACACAATGATAATGTCTTTACCATCGGTCAGATTATGCTAAAATACAAAGTACCCAGTAGTGAGGCTAAACGTTACCATTAATCTAACAATAGGATCAGATTACTGGTTAGCAACGAGATATTGAGAAAGAATGGTTAGGATGACTCGTTTATCTAAAGTAATGCGATTTTATATCATATAAATAAAATAAAAAAATGGTGTATATAGATATATGTCTTCATCTACAACATATAAAAATACAGGAAACGTTTTGTTCGGTCACGAAACTATTTAAATAATTTGCTACTTGAGAATAATAGAATCTTACATGCGTCTATCAAGTGGACAGGGATTTAACTCATACCTACACGTGTAATACTGGCTGGTCCAGGGCAATACACCCCTGTCGCCTGAAGCTGTATTGCATGGCTACTCATGCAATAAAGCCTCATAACGTCACAGCGTCAACAAAATTACTTTTTTTCTAGCCACAATTATGATAATTTCTTTTGAAATTAAGCAAGATTTAAGATACAAACAACGGGATCTGCGTTGAATATATCACGAATTTGTTTATGTATGGAGATTTTACTTGCAGTCGCGTTTTTTTAATTTATTTCAAAATGGCGGAAATTAATAGTAGTAAAATTGCAAGAAAACGTCGAGGTATGAGAGAAAAATTTTCTTTGATGTGTGATTATGAAGGAAAAGAATATTCTACCCTCGGGATTAAAAAATGTGAAACCTTCGGCAAGCCTCGGGTTTTACAACATTTTGTGACCCTCGGGTAGAATATCCCTATCCTTCATATCCACGTATGAAAGAGTCTCAACCCGAGTGAAATATTTGGCATGTGAACCGAGGCTTTCCGAGGGTTGACGGCCAAAAATCTTTCAGGAGGATTGAGATATCCCTTTCCACTTGAAAGACCCATGTTTGATTCGTTTTCTCTCATAATTATTTGTTTTTGAAATATGAAATTCTCGTTGCTATCCAGCATTTTCATCACGTCATGATCAAAGGAACGTCGTAATGCGTCAAAATGGATGACGTTATCGACAATGCGCGCCGCGGCTTCCCCGCATGTATTTGTGACGTCACGTTATTGTCTAGCGCGTGTGAGCTGTCTTACATTCCCCTGTGTAAGATAGATTTATCTTTTCTCTAGCAACCACGGGATATCCCTGTGAAGTATAGGAGAAAAGTGTGTCTCACACAGGATATTGTTTTGAGATATAAAACACAATGGAAGCTACGCTGATATTTCCACAGGTATTTATTTAAATCTAAGTCCTGATTTAAATTTTAAGTATAAAATGTGATGTTACTGCCAACAAACTGACACCATATCGCTATTACAATTAATGTAATATATTTGCCAATGCATTTGAAAATTCGCTGTCGTTTTCGGCAAAGATAACGGATTTGACACAGTTTTAGTTAAATTCATCTTCGCGTTTCAATGCATATTCATCTCCGAGATCGAAGTTGAAATGGAAAGTTTACAATACCATCTGAACGATATCGGGGTCAATGACAACTGACTCGAATTGATGAATTGCAATGAATGAGACAATACTAATTAGTGTATAAATCAGAACAAAAGTCCTCGTTGAATTTATTGTTAAGAAAAGTAACATTTACAAAACAAGATTCATGTCCCAATTTGGATTTCAATTTTTGCACGAAGTTCCATAAAAATCATAGCTTGACTTTAGGTCCAGATTATAATCAAAATCAGCTCTCCATTCTGTCCTCTCCATAACGTTTTTATTTAAACACCGTCATTCTGACGTTGATATTCTTCGAATGTAAGTTGTTGTAGTGATGTGATAAAAGGTATCTTAAAACTGTATTGTTTTGATTGTTTCAATTTTTTAGACTCATTTCATAACATCTGATATAAAATTAAACATCTTATATATATCATCATCATCATTTGTTACAGATCGATTCACCATCCGTGGCGATCCTAAAGCAGTTCATACTAACCACACAGAAAATAATGCCATTGATACACCAGCTGATGAGGAGATAACAACACTAAATATCAGTATATATGGTCCTACTGATGTAACGGAGGCTGTCTTAAGAGACCCAGACGGTTAGTTTTTTATCGCGAATTAAAGTAAAGTTTAACCGTATCAAAAATGTAGGGTGACAAAAGGTATCTATCGTATCACATGAAAAACATCATGAAAATCCTCTGCTTACAAATTCTATTTTTATAATATACACATAAAAGTAATCTGACTAATATATAACACCCCGTTAGCGATCATGTATTGTACTTCTTATAATCAAGTTTTAATGCATCCCCACCTACCTGCATCAACTGGAACCGACGTATTGTCGGGGCCCTCAATTAGCTTTGTTAATATCCCTGAGCGAGACGACAACATAGACGAAAAATATTCTGACATTTCTTGCAAGCTATTCCTTCCCCTAAAAATTCTTCCGAGATTCTGTAAGTAATTTAATCAGATTAATAAAAAATTCATATTGTACTTGAATAAGATAATATGTAAAGGTATTGTTTTTGTTACGATCATGATTTGCATTTAAGGATTGACTTGGATAGATATATTATAGAGATATAACACCAAAATATGAGTGTAAACAATAAATCACGAAGCTGTTAATGAAATTGGCGTGTTATGTCTTCATAACATTAAAGTAATCTTTACACAATTGACATATATTTCAATCTACTATAAATAATTTAATCAAAATTCTTAATCCATCAAAAGACTCCCTTTTTTGTGACATCCTTACGCCGTTGCATCAGCCATCAGTCGCGACGTTATAAATGACAACTTTTACGCACTTTTTTTCCTCTATGGGCTAATAAAGTAAATCGTTAGCGAATTGATACGTTAGTTACACTCATATTTGAATTATTTTTAGATGCTCCTGTTACTTCAGGTGTAGTCGAAAGATTTGTTGGCGGAGCATCATTACGATAGCTTAAAACAGTACTTTGATTATGACGATTCAGGAAATTGCCCTGTCGATATATATCATTTGCAATGTTATTCATTCTTCCATGAGGACATTATTTATATTTCATGTTGCCAATTATGTACTCTGACATTTTTTTATATAACATGATTTACCATAGATAGGTCAACTTCAGACTCGGTTTCTAAAATATTCCAGTTTGAATGGAAAAAAACCAAATGTATTACCATCAATATGTGTAAAGCGTAACAACATATTACATATATTGACATTAAACAGTAAAATAAAGAACTATTTTTCTCGAAAGACTCTTAGAATCACACGATTCTGGTATGATGCTATATTGGATTTAAAAAAGGTCAAGAGATAAACCAAAATACTACTAATGATTAATGATATCAGAATATATTTCAAATGATTAAGGCACAACAGCCATGATTTCAGTTTAATTATTATGTTATTGAAATTCGTAACATACTAAGAAAACTAACATGATATTATACTTTGTAAGTTAGCATAAATAACATCCTTTTCTATTTGAACATATCTGCGTAAATAAAAAATAAACATTTGATTTTTCAGAATCTAGCAGCGGGCACATGGATTCGAACAGGTATAGATACTAGTAAAGTATTGTAACGAATGTTCATTTGAGATCAGCTGACTGACGATCAGCTGTTGTGTGTTTATGTTACTGAACTGTACCCCTGGTGTGTTTACATGTAATAAACGTGTACTAACTGTTGAATTGTAAATAATTAGCAGTAAATGGCAATGGAAATGTTTTTATCTAAATGACCATGCTATCAGATGGTAAATGTATGTGATAATAGAATGCATGTGAAATAGTTTGTTGGCAAGTAGTGTGTCACTGGCTACGATAGCCGGCCATATTGGATCGTGACTAAGCAGGCGGTCAGAATTTGAATTAGGTATTTTGTCTATGTAAGCTCCATGATCAATCTTATGATTTAATTCAGTGATCGTTAAGACAATAACAATACTATTCATCAAAATGTATGTGTTTAATACGTACTTGTGGCGTACAACGGTCGATTTCAAGACATATTCGGTCCTAGCAGTTGTACTGCTTTCACGGTGAAACTGTTGACGCTGACGTTCCGGCTGGTTTTTGTGTACATTTTTAAATACGGCTCGGAAACGGAATCAGTGTAATTGCAGAACATTTTTCAGTCGATAAACAGTTGGTTTACGCTATGTATAACATTTTCTTTGTGCTTTCATTTTTGGCACTATATTGTGACGTCGGCATTGTACGACTGTTATTGTTGTAAACAATCTGGAGGGCCTCCACTTTGCCTCCACATTGCCTCCACTTTTTTCCATATAAGGAAATGTGGACGCCCGAGGGGTATATAAGGCGGAGCGATTACTGTGATTTTTAACGTCTCCTCCCGGCATCTGGATACGTATTCTTGCGCCATTTTGGTTCTCATCATGACACATTAGTAGATAGGCCTACAGGAGTTATCTCCCTCATATAGATTATAGGAAAGTTGGCATAACTTATAATACAAATTGTCTATTGTTCAATAGGAATTATTACAAGATATTTGGGTTAAATCTTGTAATAGAGAAATTGATGCAATTTCTATTAACTACTAACTAAATATACAGAGTTACTATTATCTTTATTCTGTTGTCGCGATTGCTGCTATTGCATCTAAGTTATCACTTTGTTGTTTCTTTATAAAAAGACAAGTCATATATTATAACAGGGAGTTTAACTATCAACTTAGATAATTGTACATTTGTACTCGCTACCATTTATAACTTCTATATTCTGGCATAATCTCTAATTGTACAGTAATTAGAGTGATAGAGAGTGTGATTACACATTGTGACTCTGTATCTGCAGAACCAGAATTATATGTATGAACTTGTATTGAGGCGTTGAGTTATTCTTTCCAATAATTGGCTAATCAGATGATCTGTGATCACAACCCAGTATTTTAGACTTGAGTGAGAAACCCTCAAGTTAGAGACGAGGAAACAGTTCGTTTCAGTATGAATGTCAACATCACAGCTACTTCCGGTATTAATATTGACTTCCGGCTGATTCACACTGATGCTGCAGGCTTCCATACGATTTTGATATCGTAACTCTATAGTTGTTCATGCCATTTTAAATTACAACATAAAAATAGTTATTTGTATAACATGTGCGGTAATAAACTACGTAATCATGATTGATAAAACATTAAACGATGTCACCGCATTCCTCTTTATTAGCAAATGGACTATCAACAGTTGATAATATTGTTTTTGCTTAAACTTGCTGTATTCTCTGTTTTAAATATTTTAATACAATGTTTTGCTTGTTTTATTTGTTTATCTTCTTGAAACAATATTTGTTGATTTGTTGCATTCCGCAAACTTAAGGTTATTTTGAATTTCATAAGCAATGACTTCCTTGGCGTAACTGTGGTAATTTCATAATAAATATTCAACAGTCAGCTGTATCAACCTGAGATATCATTAGAATTAAATAATTGGTTTTGTGGCTTGTACGATATCAACATAAACGAATATGACAACGCCAATTCTACGTGCCCGCCTACCAATGGTCAGCCATAGCAATTTGAAAGAAGCCGAATTTGTAGTGGCCGCAGGTGTATCTATCACTGACCATACTACAGACAACAGGCGTCTGGACATAGGGCAAGATGAAATCGATACATTAAATATGCCGTCTTTGCATATTACAGAGCTATCTGCCCTTGTGGGAAGGTATCCATTGCAATGGCATCAATTTGTGAGTGATTATTTTGATTATTTTTCCTGCAAAATGTAATCTGATGCAACGTTCAAAAACATAACGTAATAAGCAATACCTACCTTAATGGGTTTTTTTTACATATTTTTTTTACCGAGCCGGAAATACAGCTAAGATATGTTAATATAATTCAATTTTGCTTGTTACGAGCATTTTCATTGGGTTAAAAATTTACTTTATCAGCCCATAAAGGAAAAAATGGCGTCGCCGTTTGTAACGTTGCTTCTGATTGGTTGAGATGACGGCGTAATGATTTCATAGACAAAAGAGTCCCAAAATGAATTTTGAATATTGAAGAGATTATCTTTAGTAAACTGAATTATAAGGATTAATTTGAATAGATTTTTTATGTTATGGAGATATAACACAAAAATCTGAGTGTACTCTCCTCATAAACCGCTTCGCGGTTTATTTAGAGTACACTCAGATTTTTGTGTTATATCTCCATAACATAAAAAATCTGTTCAAATTAATCCTTAAGTATTGTTCTACTATCGCTTTTATTTTCTTTTAACATTTCTAAATCATCAAATATTTTAAGTTTAAATAGGCCCCACCATTATGCTATATCAAATTACGAAATACATAAGTCAAATCAGCACACATGTTGTAATTCCAAGACGCTACATGTATATCGCGTATATGTGTATTGTGCTGCGTCTATTGCCCAAGTGGTCGTCTCAATTATCTGCATGCTCACTGAAGCATACAACGGGAGATGGGCGAAATCAGAGAATAATAAGCCGGTTAAAGAACATTTTTAGTCTCTTAGCACATCATGTAACATGATGTTGTAAGATACTGGAGAAAACTTTATTTATTACCCACTACACTAAGATTTAATTTCACACCTTCTGACAACAATCAGGTGGAAATATTCTTCCTTAATCGAAAAGAAATGTTTTTTACCAAGATCCAATCAAGCTTCATTTTCAATCATTGCCGATTAAGTTACTCGTGGTAATAATTAATAATTCCTCATGAGATGTCGTTTATCACACGGTCTTTTCAGCGGCGGAGATGCTGTTTATCCAATATGCCCATATCACCTTGTGCGATCATTGGAAACTAGTGTCATTTAAGACTACCATCAAGTCCAGAAAAGTACAAGAAAACTTTCATAATCATATGATTACATATCTATATACTAAATATGGGATTTTATTTTCTGCTATATAGAAATAGCGTGCTATATAGCTACACAGGATTCGAGTTTTTTTGGGTTTTTTTTTTTGCTCGTGTGTGTAGTAAATAAGATTTATTGTATATTGTCTGGACTCTAAGTGTAGCTGAGAGGTATCATTATGTGTCTATCTGTTCATATTTACATTTACACAATTTTTTATGTCTTATATTAAAATGGATATATCGAATGGATCTTTTCATATCTTAGGGCAACTCATTGTATTATTTCCCTCTGATAAGAAATAAAGATTCTATATTTTTTTTCTAAAGTCTATAACGGCCAATTGTTCCCGTTAAGACAACGCTTAAAACGAGACGTTTTCCTTTACTGGAAAACGACTTCCTGAAATCATACAACGTCACACCACCCACACGGACGGGACAGCCACACCCTCTATCATCACGTCCAGTATCCGGGCATTTCAGTTTATATATTAATTTAAGACCGACCTAATTTAGGTGATATCAAAAGGAATGTGATTACAAGTTATATATCGAGTTATTAAATCAATTTCTACCACAATAGGCGGTAATATTTAACTATCAAGGTATCAAATAAACTAAACGATGCAGCTGTTAATGAACAATTCGTTTATACCACACGTGGTATAAACTCTTTACACATTCTGATTGGCTGACACGTTGAACTTTGACCGAACTACCTATTTCTCAGTGTCACGTTATAATTTGTCAACGTCAATTTTAATAGAGTGACGTCATCCTATGTTGTGATTGCGGTTTGCATTAACATTAAGACTGCTGTAGGAAAGGGTACAGTATGTGACGTCGCCGTTGTGTCAAAAAACTTTACGTGTTTATGTGTGGTATAAGCATCTGTAACTCGTTTTGGCGGAAGAGGATCTTATTATTGAAATTGGTAGGTTAAATGATTCTGAAACGGGCTTGAACTTGATTACAATAGTTTAATGATTATTTGGCGGGAAGTAAACGGCATGGTTCTTCCGTGCGCATGTAGAGCGAGATGACTTCCTACACGAAATGATTCTGAAAGCTCTTGCAAACTTTTTTTGCTGTGGAAGTAGCAATTTGATTGGCGAATCTAATAGCTCACCAGAACGTGACCCGAACTGGATGTTGTCAGATCCTCTATGAAGCGGAGTGAAAATGTACTTTTATCAGATTGAAAGATTACATATCAGAAAAAATTTTCGTCTCCTTTGGTATCTCCCCCCCCCCCCCCCCACCCCCTTATATACTCGAACCAAACGTCATTGCATATCGTATATTTGAATGATAGGCTGCCGTGTCGAATGCAAAATATTTGCACAAAGCTTCCTTTTTAGAAATGTTTTATCGGAAATACAATCACTTTGATTTCATAGGAAGAATCATATGCATAACAAGTCTTAGCATATATAGACAGTAATAATAGCTACGCTAAATCAACAAGATCATTTCTAATTTTGTTTTACATCTTTTTTCCCTATCTATTATCGTTTTGTCACAAAATGTCAAATACTAAGGCTTGGTTACCACTCACGCTGTGGGAAAATGTATGTTTGGTTAACATTGCAAGATAGAGAACACGCATTTGAAGTAACGGGAATATGACGGTTACTGAATTCCTAATATGACGATTTCACCTCCTTCATTGCATGAAACAGAATGAAAATAAGGACTATTTCAGTCTGATATCCATGTAGCATTCTTCCGTCGACAACGATAAAATGACTATAATGAATTATTGATCAATGATTTCCATAAAACGGGGGGGTAACTCTAATAAAATATAAAAAGTGTGTGAAATGTATGTCATTATGTCACAAAATAAGGGGAGCTAATTCAAACATGCTTCTTAATAGTAATTAAATAGTATTGCAAGGTGGTGTCTAGCATACAACGCCGTTGTGTCATTTTCACACGGACAATCAGATAAAACATGACCGTACAAAGATAACAAACACTCGGTATATTTTTGTTTGTTTATTTAAAGCCGTGTTTTAACTGAACTATGTTCCGGGATATCTAAAGCTCCATTCGACTACGCATTCAATAATTCTTCAATAACACTCATATTTTAATTGTTCTATAATATTAAGCTATAAACTTATTTGAATCCGGAATTAATATATGACACGGAGGTTGGAACATCCTTTAAAAAAAAAGAATATCAAAAGTACAAATTGAGGCTTTTCGGGGGTGCATATACATATGTTGTAAATAGACCACACACTGTCAATCGGACTGCTCAATAAAGAATTTAACAATAACTAACTATGTTTTTCAACAAACCTTAAAATTCACATCTGCTGTGATGTTTATTACTTAAGAATGACGTTATTTATGATTTATACATAGTTGTATTGCGTTCAATGATTTATGTCTTTCTCGGTATTCTTCAGTAATATAGTACTATCAAAGGGGCAAGAATTCGAGCATTACAATGAGACACAGCACCAATATCAATATACCGCAGCCTCCCAAAACATGTAAAACATTGGACTGGGTGGACGTCCTTAAATCATCATGAATGTTAATAACTTAATAAGATGTTACACCAAACAAATCGTCCGTATCATTTCACAATGTTTAGTGGTTTCTATCACAGTCCAAAGGATATGTTTCACGAACCACCTTGTAATAATGTAACATCACAATGACAATAGAATTATATAGTATTAAGTATCAAACAATTTCATAAGGACAGATGCAGGAAAAACTCCTCGTTCGAGAAAAATGTAAAATAACAACCAAAAAATATATATATATATAATAAAAAATAAAAATGAAAAAAGACTAATTTCATATTATGGTGAATATTTGTTACACATGATTGAACTTAGGAATGTCATTCATACTTTCTAACGGTAAAGAAAAGAAATAAACAAATGTTCTTGAACCTAAATATTTGTTATTACTCTTGTATAAAATAACTATATTTTATATGTACCATTTGGACATTCGCACATCTTTTATAATTCCCGTGACTCGCCATATCAGCACCAGAGTGGATATCAGGTCAAGGACTGTAAAAATTGTTCGATATCAAATTGTACATATCATAACCATTTTAACCACACATTCTAAAAGTGATTACTTCTTATAATGTAATAACCTTAAGTTGATACTTAAACACTATTCTATCTTCATAAAATAAATGTCATACTGAGATTTTACTGGCATTTAAAGGCATTAGTGGAGAGCGTCTTCATTATATATCTAATTACAGTAACAAATACAGAATTGCCTGATAAATAAACGATTTTAATATATATTTGAGCACACTAAATAAGATCCTAGTGAAGGCTAGCTATGTCTTATCAAAATTGATAATAAGAAATTATTAGAAAATATTATTATTAGCGGGTTAATTCAAGAATGGGCAGTTTTAAAACAATTTTAGAAATAATTGACCTGTTCAATTTGTTCTTGTGTCTCTTTTTACTTACAGACGTATGTCATTTTTTTTCATTTGTACTCAAAATAGTTCCTTTTTGAATTATAAATATGAATGGTGATGTTTCGATCTCGGCGATGAGACAAAACTCGTATGACCTTAACCTACCTTTAAAATAAAAGTGTTCAGTTAAATCATCACCAACAGACTATTTCTAATTTCTCAAATAGTTTAAACATGAATGAGTTATTTTGAACTTGAAAGTTGTATCTACTGTCACACTTATCATCTCCACCGGAAACCGAATCGAAGCGCCAATACTTAAATCCTAAATAAACAACCCGGATGTAGTGATATCAACCAAGACTGATAACTCATATCGGACCGGCCTGATACCACATTACATATGTATGACGACATAGCTTGATATCAGCCTGGGCGCTGATATGACGGCACAGGTAGCGCTAGTGCGGCATGAACAAAATGTTCATTATCAAAGTCATATATTATCGCTTCGTTTCATAGCGAGTTTGATAATATTACAGTGTGGATCATGTTCTGACTAACTGGACACTTCATATACTTCAGTTCAAATGGATTTTTTTTCCGCGCGACGCTATCATCAATTTCAACACAAGAAGCATAATACACACGTAAATATGTTGTGGGCTTTGGGCAAAATGACTACATTCACGAAGATGATTTCGACAACTTTTCAACAAATTTTCAAGCATATGAGACAGTAATTTGATTGGTCAATTTGAAAGTGATCTGTAATTGGAAGTTGTCGACATAAGGATTTGTATTTAAATCAGATTGCTTGATATTTGATGAGGTGGCGTGTAGGAACAAAATTCTTGCGTGGTGACTAGAGCGACAACGAGAAATATATTTAACAAATAAATTTTGGCAAGTATAATGGCTATATATATGATATTATTAAAGATGCTCCAACGCTGACAAATGGTATTTTTTCACCATCAAAAACAGCAGCAGACGATTTAGTATTTTTCTTCAGTTACAAAGGTTACTTATTTCACACCATTACCATCGTTGAAAAGTTTGAGTTTCTAATTTTACTTCAAGTAAAAAATATCAAAAATAATTAATTGCATCCTGAAAAAAATCCGTGGCACTATATCCTATATGGAATGATGTACTGATTGCATTTGCACCAAAGGCAAAATAAATTATTTTATATTATTTTTTGTATTAATTCAACATATATATATACGATTAAACACCAATTATTGTTCAAATGATGAATATCATTTATGCTATGTCGGCGGTGGAGCATCTTTAACATAAAAATGAAATGTTTTTATCATAGCTATCACTTCTAGCCGGCGACACATTATCGTGAAAATAATGACGATTTTCTCTGTTTTTTCTAAATGTTGCAAATTTAGATTTTTAGGATTGTAAATAATCCTTAGTATATAACACTTCAGAGCTATAAGCTTTTAATCAATTTACCGTTATAAATATTATAATATTTACGATAAAAATAGCCGTGAAAAGAGGCACTCAAATAGGTGTTCTTGTCATTTTACTGAACACATTATCAGAAAAATATCAAAACAATAGGACATGGTACATGTATATTGTTTAGAGGCCGCGGTAAGCCTGAATGTCCAACAGTAATGACATTTTATTATTATTAAAAAATTATCTTACAGAGATCATTGAAATTTTGCCATTGTTAAGCCAAAATGGCCTAGAATGGGTTGGATGGGAATGACCAGTGCTGAATCGGTATTATCAACGGCTACTAACACCCCTATACAGACTAGAGTGTTGTCGTCCAGTCGCTGGAACACTCCTGCTCCAGAGTCCCCAACCTTGGCCAATGGAGGAAGTTTGCATTCCATTTCTCCACATTGGCTATGGTGTATGTAATATATTCCTTTGTACCTCTCATTGGCTTTGGTTCGTCCACACGGTTTTGTGGTCAACTGCACGCTTGGCGTCGCTCTATATCGACCACTTGTTGGTCCCGAACTACTTCCAAACAGAAGTATATCGTTACCTGCAGTATGGTCTGTGCCTTTAGCGCCTTCTGAACCACCTTTCGCTGCTGATGCACTTGCTACGTCTTGGTTCGCTTCTTTGAAATCACATGTTGGCAGGCCTGTCTGTCCGGAATCGTATGTTGGTTCGCGGTCTCCAAAACCTACAGCAGATTTGATGTTTTTTTTCTTTATTAAGATGAGTTAAACAACATAAGAAGCTTATGATTCATTTGTTTATTTAACTCTAAGATGTAGTTTGTGTCCTCTAAAACTCGTAACTGATGCTATAGAATAATAGTACGTATGGCCTAAACTTGAAAGAAAATCAATTATCGATGACGATGAAATAAAAATAAAATTCACAGAAATCACAAAGGCTAAATTAAATTCGATTTTGATATTAAATGAACCTAAAATGAAATGTTATATAAATCGTCATTCCCGAGAATGAAGAGATAAAGTAAACAGCTTGATAAAATACTATATGTTTTATGCTGCAATTAATCCTTTTTTTTTTTGTCAGTGACAAAATCCTTACTTATGAATAGTTTGTGTAAAATTAATAACAATTTCATTTAAATCAAAGTCATTTACCTATATTTGCGAACTGACTTTTATCATAGGCTGTAAATTGGCCTCTCTGAGGTATTCTATCTGAACTGGTCACCTGCACGACAGCTATGTCTATAGAAACTGGTCTGTCAATCGCGTAATCCCACATTATTACTTTTCCAAACATTCGCCGATTTCCTGGCGAATTGTCATCTGGACTATTTCCTGGCTGTAAGACTTGGCGACCGATTCCGGTATCTTCTATAGGGTATTTCTCCTCTACTCGCGCTTGCCCGTTTCGATGACCATTGGAAGTTTGTGCGTGACTGCATGCTGCGGCCTTTCGTCGGCACTCGTCGTCAGAAAAAAGAACATGAGCACATACGAGGTAACAAAGTTTTCCATCAAATTCAACAGGCGGACCTAAAGTTCCAAACCAATAACCGTCACTGGTCCCTATACTGCAACCCATTTTCAATGGAATGTGTTTGCCCAATGGATTATCAATTCCTGTGCGTAAAAAGTAGCCTTCGCGAACGTCAACGGCAATGTCCTTGTTGTCTACTCGTAAACGTCTCGGAAACATTGACTCGCCGTCTGGTATAAACGACTTGAAAAGGCACACAATCACTATGCAAGGTTCCAGAAGGAATTCTCTTTTACTGTATTTTACTGGCGAAGACAAGATACCACGGATGTTGGAATGACTGTCCCACAAGTTGTCAGCTTCCTGACTAATAGCTGCCTCAATCTGTGTTCTATCCATTTCCGTTAAAAAATAGCCTTTCTTTTGGCAATGATGCATTACCAGACGTCCCTCATCTACTCCATCCTTCTCACAGATGGTTGGATTACGGAATAGAACCCTATAACCTGCTATCCTTGTTTCTGCACCATGCATCTTAGTTTTACTGTACACAGTAAACACCTTTGTGTTTTTGTAGTCTTTCACAGGTTCCTGTAAAGTTCCAAACACAACATGATCACAATCTAGCTTGTAGATATCACATAACTTGTCTTTGATACCCCGCAATATAACGTCTTTTGTCTTGCCTGAGCTCATTCCAAGGCATTTTTTAATAACGCTATCATCCGTGTACTTGGTTAGTATCTTCAGTACGGCGGTATTTCCACAGTGGAAAGCTAATTCCATTGGCGTTACGTAAGCTGGCAAGTTCTCCTTAATTTTGACTTTTCTTTTTATTTCATCTGATTGAGTGCTTGCCAAGGTCATGACATCCGCACGGCTGTTATTTTCGATTAATGAAATACAATTTAGTGCATCTCCGTCTACTGCACAGGAGTGTAGAGACGTCAAAGGCCGCGATTTGTCATTGATATCTGTAAAATAATTCCACCATTTATTGTGTTGGTTATCAATATTCCTTCGTTATAAACATATTTCTCTTACATTGTTTCTTTCGTCTCTTTAATAAAAACACGATTGTATAAAATAAAATATAAAAGTTCTAGATAATTTTGTTCCGTAATCTTTCTAACGATCAATGTGATATTACAATGACGTTTATTTCAATTCAACGTTTCAATATAAATATATCTTGATACAGGTACATACAAAACATATGTATTTTGTATGAAAACGGTTTTAATGATAAAAACCCAACAAGAAGATTGTATACTTACTGTTCAAACAAGTTTCTATATGTTTCTGCAAATCAGTATCCACTATTTTCTTTGCTAAATCTTTTACAGTTCGACCATCTGCCGTTTTGTCCCCAACATCAAATCCTGCATCTATAAGCATTTCGAAGACTTCTATATTTCCGTTGTTGGCACACCAGTGATGAAGGGCGTTAAAACCATCTTTTTTGTCTAATAACTTTCCGCTCTCAACGCACTGTGGATATTTTTCCAAAAGATGAGGTAAAATATCTCGCACACCATATTTTGTCGCAATATGTAGAACTGACATGCCCATTTTATTCCTATAGGTAATGTTAACACCACTTCTTACTAAAGTGTCTAGTTGGTTGATGTCTCCATCGTGGACAAATCTTATCAGGTTATCACCGGTGATCAAATCAGTCGCCATGGCCTTAAAAAGAAAAGTAAAAATAGGTAGCAAAAAGTAAAGTAATGATAAATATAGAACAGCATACAATCTCTCATGGGTAAGCACAAAGTTTAATCTTTTAGGTATAGAATATGATGTTGATTTGCATAAAATAGTAAAATTGAATTTTGACAAGAAACTTATTAATCTGAAATCTCTCATTAACTCGTGGAACCGAAGAAATCTCACTCCAATACTTTGACTTTGATTTTAAAAATATTTTATTGTCATAAAAGGACAAATGGATTAGGCACAAGTTATTTAAGGAATGATTTTTTTTTTTGTTTACTGGTGTGTAACCTGCATTTTTTGTACAGATATTTTAAATGACGCGCATCAGCGCGTCATGTTGAAATATCTGTACAAAAAATGCAGTTTACACACCGGTAAACAACAAAAAATTTAAAACATTCCTTATATTTACATTTCGACCGACCATTTCATTTAAATTTAGTGTTCCGGTGAAATAAACATTCGGTTTTTCAACGTATACGATTGGTGGAACAGCTGAGTAATTGATGGAATCGCGAAACAGCTGGCTGCGATTTGGCGGGAAAATGTGTAAAATATAGTTCCATAATAACTTGATCGTTTTTTAATCCATTTATTCCATATGTTTTCAATTTTAATATTACCACAATGATTTCCATTGCATTCAAACTGATGTTGATATGGAACCTTTGTCATGGCATATATTTTCGCCTAACCGGATGCGCATTCACATAAGGGCGGAAGTCAGTGTTTCGGTTTGTGTTCTTGCGCAGCAGCCCCTCTGCGTTTACGCAAGTATAAACGATTGCCCGGTTAGTAAGGTTATATAGGAAAGTGAAAACGGAAATGTAAATATTTCAAGAAGTCTTCTCCAATCAACATGAAATATTAACAGGTGATGACATTCATACAAAAGGTATAAATAATAGTTGAATTAATCAGAGTACATAATAACAAGATATACTATATCTTATAAAATTATGTACATATAATGTTCAAAATCTTCTGCTGGACTTTATAAATGATTGCACAAGTTCAAATATACGACAATTTTCTTCCAAAGACATGTTTGCATTTCCGTAAAGTAATAAATTTAAATTGACTTGTATATTTAGACCATTTAAAACTTGGAGCATATCTGTACGGGCAGCAGCATAATTTTGATATTCAAAAAAAAAAAATGATTAGCATTTTCACAAGTGTAGCCACAATTTATACAAATAGAATTCGGTGCCAAATTTACACGGAAAAGGTCATCATTTAGAAAACTACACTGATGTCTTAATTTAGTTTTGTATATATTAAATTTTCTATCTCCATAATTGAAATAACATAGTAGACTAGTAGAAATAGGTTGGGAAAGAGCCAGTTTAAAGGGGAAAAAACCGTAGGGATTTACTATTGGCATCTAAGTTGTTCCAGCTTCTTAAAGTAGTGGGATAGAAAGATTTTGTTGTAGTAGATAGTCGGTAATTTGGAAACTTTCACTGTTTCTTAAGTATAAGGATTATTGTAGCCAACTGTAGGAGGTAATAAGTTTGATAGATAACTTGGAGTCATATTACTGTTTATCTTATAACGTAATTGTAGTCTTCATTTAGCTCTTGTCCGAAAGAGGTTCCAAATTTGTTTCAAAATATAATGATTCATATCTAGTATAACACGGTAATCCGGTAATAATTCTAGCTGCTTCACGCTGAGCCCGCTCTAATTTATCTGAATCAGCCTGAGAGCATCTGTTCCAAACTTCACATGCATATTCAAGAACAGTAAAATAAAATGAATTATTAAAAGAGCATCAAGCTTTAACATATATTTGATTTTCCTCAAGATATATTTTTTTGATATTTAACTGATTTATAAATCGATTTAATTTATATAAAAAGTTCTGTCTGAAGTTCATCGGCTAAATCATTTATATAAATAAGGAAAAGAAGAGGTCCGAGAATTGAGCCTTGAGGGACAGCTGCTCCTATCATACCAATATCAGAAGAAAAATTGTTAATAAATACTTTGTGATGTCTTTCACTTAAGTAATTTTCTATCCAAGACAATAGGTTACCCGAAATACCATATGATTTTAATAAAATTATAAGACCTTTGTGCCAGACTCTGTCAAAGCCTTTAGAAATGTCACAGAATATCATACAAGTATGTTTCTTTTCTTCTATATTTAGACAAATGTTAATGTATATTTCAATTAATTGGTATACCGTTGAATGACCAGGCATAAATCCGGCTTGAAACTGGTAAAATAAATTATTTTCAAAAAAATAATTATGCAAGTGCTTAAATATTACCCTTTCAAACACTTTCCCAACAGTAGAAAGAAGAGAAATGGGACGATAGTTTGATATAGAATGTCTATCTCCTTTTTTAAAGAGAGGCATAACTTTAGCCATTTTCCATTCATTTGGAACTATTCAGGTAGATAGAGAAAAATTAAAAAGAACCTCAAGAGGTTTACAAACTGTATCAGCCGTGTATTTAAGCATATGGTGACTTATACCATCTTCACCTGAAGCTTTTCCAAGCTTTAAATTAATTAAAACATCACAAATTTCATTAGAAGTAACAAGTAGATTATTCAAAACACTATTAGTTTTCGACTGTAACATAGACACTTCACTGTTGTTATCATCAATATAAGTAATACTACAGAAATATTCATTTATAGAATTGCCTTGTCTTTATCATCCACAGATAAAAGACCAGAGGTTAGGTCTAAAAGAGTGGGAATAGATTCTGACCCTGAATCACCAATACGTCTCTTTACAAGTTTCCAATAATTTTTCGGATCTCTTGAATAATAATAATCAAAAAGATCACCTATATTGCCGTAAAATGATGACTTTGCAAATTTGTTCATGTTAATAACTTTATTCCTCTGTTATTTAAAATTAGATATATCCCTTGGATGTTTGGAATTTATGGCAATTTTTCTCAATCTATCAAGAACTCTCATATTTTTCCTCAAATCGGAATTCATCTATTGCTTATCTTTTGGCCTAACAGTGACTTCTTTATTCGGTATGCATACATTAGCAAAATCAAGGAAGACTTTGGTGAATTGTACACTAGCAGAATCAACTGATTCGCAATTTGAAAAAAGAGTATTCCAATCATATTCCCCAATTATATTATCAAATAGTTCAAAAATTCCTCTTTTATATAACCATACTCGTCTTTTGTAAACAGGTTTAATTCTAAAAGGAACTTCAATGTAAGCAACACAACCTTCATGATCAGTAAAATCTTTGTCAGTTTCAATAACAGAAGAGTCTATTCAATTAAGGGAATCTGATAATAAAATGGGATAAAGTAAACTTGATCTTGTAGCACCTATTCGGGTTGGTTCTGATATTACATTTATCAAATTAAAAGTGTCAATAATATCTGCAAAAACATGATTTTGAGAAATCATTAGCAAATCTACATTAAGATCCCCTAACAGTATAACATTATTAGTAAGATCTTTCGCATAGTTTAAAGAGATACGAAGTGTATCCCAAAATTGATTTGAATTATGATAATTAGACAAATAGGCAGATCCAATAATGATTTTCCTACCTTCATGAAGAAGCACTTCAAACCATAATATTTCAAATCCAGGACTTTCTAAATCTGATAATCTATTGACTTTAAGTACATCATTAATATATACCATTATACCACCCCTGCAGAATTTCTATCAAGTCTAAATGGGGAGTGAAAACAGTCAATACTCAATTCACTTGTAGGCACAGAAACATCAAGATGTGTCTCTGTTAGACAAATTATATCATATTCACCTGCAATATTTTTAAAAATTCAATTTTATTCCTTATACTTCTGATGTTTAAATGGAAAATGGATAGTTCACCCAGCCCAGGACCAGGATTTGATTCAATTTCCATATGTTGCAATAACAGTAATAATAAAATCAACATGAAACTTATTTTGTTTAAATGAGAATGCAAAAATGTTTTCAACAAGTTGGCAAACTTAGTCAAATGCTGTATTTTACAAAAGATAAGAAAAATGTATAGTAGGAGAATAGAAGGTAGGACTATTTTAATACTAGTCTACCACAGGCTTTTGAGTAAAAAGTTCCTATTGCCACTCTATGAGACATATAGTCATTACCCATTATCAAAGATATAGACATGGAATATTACCATAAAAAGTGGCATTTCGGAAGGCATAGAGAGAAATAAACTTGTACGCAACAGAAGATCTTAAACGTGATAGGGTACAAACAATATTTACATATACGGTACAAATTACCACACAGACAAAAACGTTTATATGAACAGAGATAAATTGATATAAAAAGTCAATAATAATCATTATAGCCATGTAACTTAGGTAATTACACATACTGTGGACGTACCTATGTTGGCGCAATAATGGATCCGCGTAATTTCCATTATAGCAATATAAACGATACGTAAAAGGTACAAATTAGTGCATCTTTTGAAAAATATACACTATAGCACATACTCTATGTTGCGTTAATCGGCAAGTAGGATCATCGCCAAGACAGGTACGTGTACAGTGATTGGCATATAGTTATTTTTTTAGAATAATAATAGAAAGAAAAGGAAAGGTCGCACATATTATTAAGCCACACTGTGATACACTTTTTAAAAGTTGTTCAAATCATTGGTGATACATCAGCATACATGATTTAACTTATCAAATACATTAATATTACAATACTGTCACAGATTTGAGAAAGATTGTAAATAGTTGAGTGAAGTTTATGTGACCATATGATGTTTAGTGACTGTGACGCATGATTACATTTCTTACATAAGTAAATATAGATACATGTACATATGTACACGACGTGGATAAATACTATATGTACAAGGGGGCACTATTTACCATAACAGCTGGTAATATAAGACGGGTCCAGCCGGACAACATAAAAGTCTGTATATGTCAAACGTCCGACCAGAGCCACGATCTATTTCTGTCGTAACTTCTATGCAACGTGACACGCATGTAAAATAGTTGAAACGGACAGGTTCTAATCCGCACTTTATATATACTTTAGATACATGTACTATAATGTATATTTACATATCCATGCATAATCAATATCAGATGATAAATGTATTAAGTGAAATTAGAATTAAAGTACAGTCTATAATTTTCTTTTTAAAGATATACCATGGGAAAGATATGCATGCACAGCATTCTAAATAGATGCGATTGTATAGACAGGCATTTGTGTCAAAAATGTTTAAAACATATATAAACTATTAACAACATATCCAATAGTCAATGTTTAAAAACGAAATTAAGACAAGTACGATTTATAAACATCGTCGGTAAAAATGGTGTGAATGTATCCAGTATAATTTCTTATGAAATGGAAAAATAAAATGTCTCGTCAAAATATGTCTGCATACGAAGAAATTAATTTAAAGTATGGAAATTCTAAAACGTCCTCCCGGCTCACAATGTCCGTGGTTACATTTCACCACGCAGCCTCGCTTTCAATGCTTTCAACTTTTCTTTACTTAATGGTCAGAACTGGGAAACTAAGCAGAACTTGACCGTCGTATTAATATGTGAGAACTTTTGGAAGGCTAATGAAGGCATTTAGACTGGTTTTCTTTGCCCAACTATTCACTTTAATATTGTATATACATGTATCAATTAATGATACGAAATAATGCAAAATTAACGTGATTGAATCCTTAAGGTTTTAAAACCTGTTAACCTAAATATATTTTATATGCATACATCTTACCTCCTTGGTGTACTTGTATATACATTTACTACTTCCCTAGTGAACTTGAACATAAATAAGATAAAAGGTGTGTATGCATTGGACCTAACCAGAGGTATTACTGTTAACTCGCAGATTGTTACCCTTCTTTACCTTACCAGCTATAGACACTAGTAAACTTAATGAAATGAATATTTGGTGCCAGAAATATGTATCTACCATATGGACTAGTTTAACCTAAATACAATCTTTTGCATAGATGTATTTTGTCAAAATGTACAAGCAACATAACAATCTATGAGTTGACAGTAATACATAGGTTAGGCCCAGATGCGTACACACTAGTACACCTAATAAGAGATGTATAGGCATATTAAATATCACTAGTTTAAGCAGGGACTTGTACCTTAATTATATTTTAATGTCTGATTTTAAAAAAATATATATATTTATATTCAACCAAATCGGCCTTTTCGCGTGAACGATTATCGTGTACGATTTAAAGGTTTTTCCATATGTGCGTTAATAATTGATTGCGGGAAGTTAGTTTCGTTTTGTAATGACCTAATTTGGAAGGTGATTACCGGATTTTCGTACTTTCAGTTCATGTTATAAATTAGAAGAATATATATGTAAATAGTTCCACTATTACAAGAAGACGCAATACTAGTGGATAAATAATATAACATGAACATACCGCGGTTTCCAATAATACGCACTTCATACATGGGAGTCCTCCACCAACCAGGCACGTTAATTAATCACACAAACATTGACTTCTGATATGATGTCAGTTATGATATATATATTTATGCTTTCACAAATTATTAGTCTTTGTAGTAGCCAATATCTATGCTTATCATCATGGATGTTAATATATAACTGTTTCTACACCTCTGACTATTTTCAAAGATAACAATGATATATTATAGAATATTCACCGCCGATAGACAATAAATGGTACTCATCATTTGAACAGTAATTGGTGAATAATCGTGTATATATATGTCTAATTAACACAAAATATAATATAAAATAATTTGTTTTGCTTTTTGCATGCGCAAGCAGTACTGCATTCCATATAGGAAATAGTGGAACGGAATTTTGTCGGGATACAATTAATTATTTTTAATATTTCTATCTTGAAGTAAAATGATAAGCTCAAACTAAGTAACATTTTTAACTGAGGAAAAATACTTATTCGTCTGTTCCTGTTTTTGATAGAGAGACAATATTCTTTTGCCAGAGGTGGCGCGTGTTTGTGTCGCCTGCAACACAAGGGCGACTTTTTAGGTATCACTACATGTATGTCGCGTCTGCGTCCGGGAAACGGTTTCCGTGCGATAACTTAATTATTTATTGTCCGATTTCAACCAAATTTAGTATAGTATATCAATGAGATCTCAGATGAGTTTGATAATCAAAATCCGCAATATTTGCAACGGACTTTAAAATCGTCAAACAGATAAACCATGGTTTCCGCTCGATAACTTAAATATTATTCACAAATTTCAAAATTTTATGAATTGCTTTATATTAATGAGATTTCGCATGAGTTCAATAATGGTCAAAATCCATCAATATTTGCAAGAGTTATGTGACTTTTAAATCGTCAAAACAGATAAACCAATGGTTTACGGTCGATAACTTTAGTATTTATGTCCAATTTCAACCAAATTTGGTGTATTGCTTTATATCAGTGAGATTTTAGATGGGTTCGATACTGGTCAAAATCCATCAATATTTGCAAGAGTTACGGGACTGAATACTTAATTTTTAGCAATATTTTTAACTGTAAATAACTATATTTTGTAATGCTGTGCAGGCGACACCTCCACGTCCGTGGAAATTTTGTTAAATACGTTTCAGCTTAAATGTGAAAGTTCATTCATACTTGTACATGTATAGCCTTTGACAGAATTTTTCGGGTTTTCCAGATCCGTTACCTATAGTTATTTTTATATCCGCTGAAATCGCTATTGCTAGTGTCAGTTTCACGTTTGATCTACGTACTTACTGAGTACACTACGTATGTACTTACTCGCGCCGTTGAACGAGAGTCTGGTCCACTTGAACAATAAAGGTATATTCTTAGTTAAATAAATTACAAATCATCATTCTCAAGGATGCTGTTATGCACAAAGAAGATGAATTATGCTTGTCGTGCGTAACCTTCCATGTTTGTTCACCATTAATCCAAACACGAACCGGACCACACTCTGCGGCGAGAGTCTGGGGAACGGCAGACTGTACTGATATCGGCAATCAAAATAACTGTTTCATTATCATACCATCGTCAGTACGTCTCTCAAGCGGTTATACTCAATATAAATTACAAAGAAAATAATATTAACATGGAAACCATCAATTGATCTATGAATATGTCATTTAGAGGAAATCGGTGAACCACAAAATTAATTTATTTTCAACCAATACGGGGATCCCTAAACGACGTGGGTAAAGTACAATATGCTGTCAATTAGTCCACCTTCCGGTGATGATAACGTCACAAAAATCACGTCAAAAGCTGACGTCAAAACCATCGGAAGATGGGACTTATCGATGGTAAATGGTACTTTACCCAGGACTTTTTGATATCTCGAAACAGCCATATTGTTAATAGTAAATGGAAGTTCTAAGTAATGCATTATCCACACGATAGGTGTATAATACGATACACATGTAGCTGGTTTCTTTGCCTTGATGACATTTTCGTAGTTTTGTGTGATATATACTTATAGTTATTTAAACGCTTAATCGTATTATAAAGTTTCTGAAAACAAAATACTCACTGTGTAGATGTTTACATAGGAACTCGTTGTGTGTAGATACACTGAAGTGTACAGGTTGTAAGTGGGATTCCCACGTAGTTTCACTTTGAATATGAAACCCATTGTGCAATTAATGTATCGCAATATGTACATATGTTTCGTAGAATGTTCCGCCGATCAGTTTTTTATTTAAATATTGTTCATACGTGGTCATCGATGGAATATTAATACTTATTACTCACAATCTTCGAAACCCGACCGCTTCATTAAATATACATGAGGCCTACGTAACTACGCCCCACCCACGTCATCATGTGTACTCATGTACATAATATAATTAAATATTAATTAATAGACCGGTTCTTTTTATCGAGTATTAACCAGAATATGGAATAAGGTGAAGTGGACTCAATGTGATTAAAATAATATCCTTATTATCACTACGTTTGATAACATCCCATTAGTAGTCATATTTTGGTAACCTTTGACCAGTCGAATTGCTGCCTCTGGAATCTTGAAGGCGACTTTTCAATGTTCGGGGAAATGCTCTATTATATCTTGTACAATTGGATGTTTCCCACCAAAGCAACTCATATAACCAATAATATTGACAATAATTTGTTTTTTCGAGAAAAATAAATAAATTAGTTTAAATATATATCCGATAGAATTATTAATATATATTAATTATACTAAACATATACTGTATCATCAACCGGGATTCGAGAGTAAACCATGAATTCATTTTGAATGCAAACATGGGAATTAAAAAAAATAATCTCATGTGAGTCTTGGAAAAAATTCTGTAAGACAAAATGCATTCGGCCAGCATTGTTTAAAACAATCTCACGAGAGTCTTGGTAAAATTCTGTAAGACAAAATGCATTCGGCCAGAACCAGTTTTACGTATTTTATGTAACTTTACCAAGCGCAGTTGGCCTTCACCAGTATGACGTCATTACCGTCGTGCCAGCGATTAGTATGGATGCAAACCTTTTGGTATTTCATCATAGAATTGTTATGATATATAAATGTAAGCATTGAAAGGTTTTTTTAAGTTGGCATTTATAGCCGATATGAATGCCAACTGGGTAAAGGCAAACTACGTGGGGTGCTTGTAAATCAACGTCATTTTCAAGCGTACTACATTGCCGGTGAGTAAGATGGAGCCACTGATCCGGCAAATACACACCTTTTAAGTCATTATTTCAAATGTTGTAAGATAACTCAATCTCAAAGATCCAAATCAAATGAATATATTATTTCAACATGTAAATGTTTGAAATATCTCATAGATAACGGATGAAATGATGACGTTATTGTAAAACTCTTTTATGTTGCGTTCCGGAAGTTAACACAGTTTCCGACTGAAATTTGGATAGGATGTTACGTTATTCCATCAGGCCCATAGCTGTTCCAGGCGTGCGTTTAGCATCAAATAAATTACAAATATCTAACTGCGATTAAAATCATCGCCATTAAAACCTGTCGAAATGTATATATAAGAAATAATTTTTCTGTTGTTTACTGGTGTATGAACGACATTATTTGACAGATATTTCAACATGTTGCGCGTTATTTAAGATATACGTATGAATATCTATCATTCACAACACTTTCATATCAATTTTATACATGTTTCTGCGTTGGGTACAGTTTGTATATTTTGCGGGTTTTTTTTTAAATTTTATTATATGATTCCATATAATGCAGATTCATCTTTACATTCAGATATGTCTGCAATATGTCTTAACGGTGCTTACATACGTTCAAACTTTCTTAGTTCTGGTCAGTGGTAATAATACTAAAATAATGGAAAACGAGACACCCATTAAAATATTAAAAAATGTATCGGGGCTTACATTGTTGATAGATATCTGCATATTTCGGAATAGGATTACTTATATTGTCTCCGACGAATATCAATATTTACATGTTTATGATTAATCGATAGAGATATAACAGGTTGTATTCATGATTGGTGATATTCATAAATTAATTCATCAATGTTGATATAATTTCTTCATTTTATATTTATTTAAGATAAATATGATAAAAATATGTTAATATCAACCATAATGGAAGATGTTCTCTTTGTTAATTAATAAGCTATTCTCTTATTATATTATCTCAAATCACTATTTGCGTGGGTTTTCCGATATAAGTCCTAAATACTATCTATCATGTGCTGCATAGCTGTCTTACTAAATGTAAATAAGTGTTACTTAATAAAAACAACCGCTGCCTAATATAAACTCCGGGTAATTATTAGACCGCAATTAACTTTAAATAGGAAAAGATATTTAACTGTAATTTGTATAAACTGATACGTATTTTGATTTGTTAAAGGGTCTTTACACTATATATGCAGTAAAATAATTTCTATTCACAGGTACTTTTTTCAGTGTCTTTGACGTCATGTTTAATTGCGAACACACTATAAAATGGACTTAATTGTGATATCACGATGACAAACAATACAAAAATATCTTCCAAATTGAAAAATTATGCAAATATTATGAGCTGAAAGTGTAGATAATTTTCTACAAGTATGCCAAATTTGGTAAAAATCCATGAATAAAGGAATGAGATAAGGAAAATTCAAAGAAAAAGATCCATGGTATATAAAGGGGAAAAATAACACATACGAATACCTTTCGTACGAAACTGTTCATGTGTTGCTGAAAATAATTAAATCGGCAAAACAATTATATATTGGCCTACTGTTTATGATGCATCTAACCTTATATATATATCCTTATAACTATGATTTTTTATATGTATTACATTAAATGTATTAGAAAGGGATAACAATGTTTATTTCTACCGATACAATATTTGGTATACACAATATTGGACTTTGGTTTACGAAATCAATGCAAAGAGATTAATCACTATATAAATGTGAAAATAACAGTCAAAATATCGTAAATGAATAATGGATTCATACTTAAAATTTTATCATTCCGTCTGTTCATTTGTATTGAACTTGTAATCATTCAGGTACACATTTATTACACATTCAGTACGATGGTTAGGTGATTTGATAAATAGCCATGAACATTTGCACTAAATACAAAGCAGATAAATATGAATAGTAGAAAGATCGATCATGATAGAATACTAGCTTAAACCGTACTATTGTGAAAATGTCAATCAATTTAAACTGAAAGCTATACCATATCAATTATAAAGAATAGTCTTTGTTTAAACATAGGCTATAATGGTTAACATGTATACACAATAACAGTTGTATTACATCAACATGTACATTTGTTCAATTGAAACCAGCTGTAATATGTAAAAATATAGGATTTTACCACGTACCTGCGTATCCGAAAGTTGCTTTAGAAAGATATTGCCGTATATCCTATCATTTTGAAGATAAGTCTAATTTGCTGCAACTTTGTAAATAATAAAATGTTCTGTTTTCAAATCTAGGTAGGTATTTCCGTTTAACCTATCATTGCCCACGAAAGTTCACAGTCCAGTAATATTACAAGAATTTTAATTTATATCCTCTGAAATCGTACTTTCGTTTTGCGCTGTGTGGGTTTCCCCTAATTTGCGCGCCAGTCTAAGTGCTCGCTTACACTTTTGTTTCTTGCTTTGGAATATTGAATTAAAACGTTTTACCAATATTTCGTTGTAAGAAAGATCGTATACCACATAAAATAAGAGGTATTCATGTTGATGTTAATTTTGTCCTCATGATAGATTAAAGTAATCATCATAATGTTATTAAATTCTGATTCAGACAAACGGATGGTTTCTTTTTATGTTGAATATTGATTAATTAAGTTTTTGTTATAGTTTAACATTAAAAAATACTAAATAATATTTAGACTTAATCATTGTTATGTGGGTAGAACATTTAGTCACCGTAAAGCAGAAACTTTAAAATAACAATTTAAGATCGTACCAAAGTGCGGGGACCAAGAGGGTGTACATTATGCCATATTGCTATAAACGAACTCTTTGAAAATTGTTTATTGATGTCTGCCACATGTATATTAACTTGATTTGCTTTGATTGTTTTTCATGACATATTTCGATGTTTGAAAATTTTCACTAGTCTGTGGAGACGTGTACAAGTGTGAAAAAGTAGTTTCCAGCTGACTAGATTTAAATATCTTGTTCCATCAGTGATATATATAGACCCAGGGTAATAAGAGAGAAATCTCCATATTTAATCATACATCATCTTTCAACACAATTTCAAACCAGGATAGCAACATCTATATTTAGAATACATGACACCTTAGGCTATGCTAAAAATAGTACATTGTCATATCGCCGATACAAATATTGACATAATGTTGCTTTGCTTGTTCTGTGGTTTACTTTCGTTATCAACCGACTGGAAATCTCCAACGAGTCTTTTTGCTGTTCAATCATTTCCTTTCATTTAAAAATGCTGGTAATGAGGTGAGATGACGGTCTGTGCTCAAATCGTAAATACAGATATAGTTCAGCGTCACACGCTTGCGACCACCCGGGAGCTAGTTATAACATAAAAAGTTAATGAATATTTAACCAAATCATACAATGTTGCATAGCAGGTAACGTTTTGCGGAATGTTTGTTTTCGCTATATTCGATATTTTACAGAAAATCGCGAATTCTAAAAACTAGGGAAATATTCATAATCCATTGATGTACTTAAACAAAAGTTCAAAGATTAATAGGAACTGATCAGCAAATTCTAAACACAATTGAGATAGTCATAATCCATTGATGTATCTAAACCAATAGCTCAAGGAAAATAGGAACTAGTCAGCAAATTCTAAACACAAGTGAGATAGTCGGAACAAATCAACGATTTCTAAACAAAAGGGAAATAGTTATAATCCATTGACATACTTACACAAATTTCAAAGAATTATAATTCTAAGCACAAGCGAAAAATTCCTAAGTAATTGATGTATCTAAACCAACAGCTCAAAGAACTAATAGGAACTAGTCGACCGCGCAGTTTAACTTCCGCTAATATGCTCCGCATAGGAAACTGCGAAATACTGCCACTGCGAAATAAAAGCTCTATACAGTATGTTGGTATACTATGCATCAGAGTATATTTACTTTTCCCTATAACTGTAGCTGTAGGAATAGTATTTGTTGATGTAGTAGACGTCACGTTAATTAGGTTTAGCATATATGTAATCGTAAATGGGTGTTCGTTTTATATGAGATTCATATAATTTTCTATTCATGTGTGTCTTGTTAAAACAAGTTTCATAACCTTTCAAATAAAATGAACACAAATTTAAAATACTTTTATCACATAAATACAATAACTTTAATTTCACAGAATCCCAAATTGTTTTGCTAAATTCTACATGATCGAAATATATAGAGGCTATTCTTTGCTTCTTGATTTATAACACTTTTATTTCATCGAATTGAACGGAAACATTGACACGTTTCTTGCTTCTACAAAGAGCGAGTGAATAATATCAAAGTTTCACCCAGCGAGATGACCTATAACTGCTATTCATCAAGAAACAAGGGATATTATATTACAGTTTACTTCCCTTATTAGACCAAACCTAGGCCACCTGATACAAGTACATGTATTTCGATCAGCCGCGATTCCCCACCAACTTGCCTAGTTTCTGAACCAGAAAAGGAACACACATTATTATTTATCAATGCCCCAACAATAAAAAATGAACATAACCCGAGTGAAAAAAACACATATAGTGTCATCATAAAAACTTCGCCTACGTTACAGAAGGACCTCAAACGTAAATGTATATGAATACAGGACACTTACAGTATTTATATGGTCAGGTCGGAAGCTAATGGGTATTAACGGCTGCTATGGTCCGGTTTGGCGTAGCGTTTCCTGGTCTTTGGCGTCCTACATCTTCTCATCAAGCCGGATATTCCTGCCGGGCCTCAATGTTTTTACTGATAGTGTTGATTTTTCTCTTGTATAGGTCATTCTGTTCTTTTTCTCTTATGCCGTGCAAGAAGTTGCATTATGGGTTTCTCTGACCTGTCCCATAGTGAGACTTCTGATTCGTGGTCACCACATGCTTCGTAATGTTCTCTTGTTCCTTCAGCTGTAAGTCATCAATTTACGTTCTCTCCTGTCGTAGTGTTCGTCATGTTGCCAAATCGCCAGGTAGCGTATAGGACAGCGTTGTACCCTCGGAAGTTTGAACACTTTGACTTTGGTTATTGTAGCGCAAACTTCTCTTCTTTTTGTCTCAGCACTAGAGAAGCTTCCTGATTTTTCTGAAATCGAATAGTTTCTTGTTTTTTTATCTCGCATGCGCGATTTAAGTGGGGTTGCAATTTGCCAAGAAGAATTTTGTGCTTTCTGCCGGTTCAGTTTTGCTTGTTCTCTCCGCTCCAAAATAACTTTTTCTTCTCGAAGTCGTATAGCGTCCCTCTGTTTTTTCAACTGCAAGTCTGCTCTGTCTTTTTCCAGCTGCATTGCAATTCTTCGTTCTTCCCGCAGCCTCAAAAATGATTGTAATTCTTTCTGTCGATTGGCTTTTTGTTGATTCTGCAGACGTGTAGCCTTTTCTTTTTCTTGCCTCCGCAAAACCTTTATTTGTCTCGTACATTCTATACGCATTTGTCGTTCCTGACGCCTTATATTATTTAGTTGTTCTAAAATACGTAAAGCTTCTCGCTTTTCCTCCTGCCGAAAAGCATTTCTCTGCTCTATAATCCTTTCAGTTCGTCGTTTTCGCTCCTGTCGTGCAGCCCTTTGCTGTTCCACCCTACGCCGAGCGTCTGATATTTTCGTTCGTTGCATAATAATGTAATGCTCAGTCGAAACACCCCAGACCAACTATCAATACTGTAGTCTTTGACTGTCTCATCACCTAAATGACGTGCTGCTAATCATACAGTTGATTCTGCAATAATAGAAGTGATATTACTTTTCTTAAACTACTGCGATACAATTGAATAGGCGATCGGTTGAACCATACGCATTTCACCTAGTTATCGGCTGGGGTTCGATCGATCGACGGCACAAACATGAAAAGTTTATGGGTCAAGTGTCAAATCAGGTGGGGTTTTACCGGGCTCTCTGGTTTCCACTAACTATAGGACTATCCCTGTGATTACATCCGTGTCATCAAAAGTGATTTGAATAAGTTATGTGACTTTGTTTTAATCGATGGAAAAGAAACATTTTTTTTAAATGTTAAGGTCCGTATTTTTAGTCAGTTCAATATTGTGCAGATACCGGAAGATGTATATATGACAGATGGTGGATATATCCATCTCTCGGCTTTAGGTTCGAAAACTTATTCTGGCAGCTACATTATACTGCTCGTTAACTAGCGTATTTTTCTACACGTTCTTCAACTTCACTTGAACTGGTAAATTTTAGACGCTGGTTATAAAACGTAAACTATAACAAACAAGCAATATTTAGAGGTACTAGATACGATATTACATATATACAAGTATACTTAGTTAGCACAATGTAGACCGATACTTTTTATAATGTAGACCGATACTTTTTTAAATGTAGACCGATGATTTTTTTAATGTAGACCGATACCTTTTTAAATGTAGACCGATGATTTTTTTAATGTAGACCGATACTTTTTTAAATGTAGACCGATGCTTTTTAATGTAGACCGATACCTTTTTTAGATGTAGACCGATATTTTTTTTTTAATGTAGGCCGATACTTTTTTAAATGTAGACCGATACTTTTTTAAATGTAAACCGATACTTTTTTAATGTTGACCGATACTTTTTTAAATGTAGACCGATACTTTTTTTAATGTAGACCGATACTTTTTTTAAATGTAGCCAATACTTTTTTAATGTAGACCGATACTTTTATAAATGTAGACCGATACTTTTTTAAATGTAGACCGATGAACTTTTCTACATGTAGACCGATACTTTTTTAATAGATACCAAGAGGAAAACTTGATGACTATGAATTTCCTTTACCATCTTTTTCTTCCTTTTGGAAATTGCATTGATACATGATGGAATCCCTATATTTTAACAACACAAAACAAAAGCGCATATTTGGAGCTGCATCACCATATGAGTGTGACTTGATTATATTTTAAAATTATATGTGTTGTAATCATTGCATACAGATGAAGCCTTATATATGTTATACGCCACCAACACATGGGGAAACAAAATGCTTACTATACAATTTACCAAGGTGTTAATGTAATACCGACGACAAAGAACTCAAATTGAATTTTTGGCAGTACATTCGAAAATCATCATTTGTTCATCTACATATATGGAACGCCATAGCTGTCTCATATGGTTCAAATATACTATATGAATTTGTGTTCTCATTATATTGTATGGTTTTATCATTATATGATAAGATCTTATCAATATATGGTATCATTTTATCTATATTTGATTTGATTTGACCAATACATCATTTGCTTATATCACTATTTTATTGTCATTTGTCATGGTATTATTGTCTTTTATCATTATATCAATCGATGTTATCACTATTTGATTTGGTGACACATATATTTGATTTACATCTACCATTGTTTTATTTGGTGTTATCATTGTATTATTTTCATTTATCGTTATATTATTTGATTTCATCTTTATTTGATTTGATTTCATCTTTATTTGAAGTATAACCATATAATGAAAAAGTATAACCATATAATGAAAAAGTATAACCATATAATGGAAAAGTTTAACCATACAATGGAAAAGTATAACCATTTATTAAAAAAGTATAACCATACAATGAAAAAGTATAACCATATAATGGAAAAGTTTAACCATACAATGGAAAAGTATATCAATTTAATAAAAACGTATAACCATACAATTAAATAGTATAACCATATAATGGAAAAGTATAACCATATAATGGAAAAGTATAACCATATAATGGAAAAGTATAAAACCATATAATGGAAAAGTATAACCATGTAAAGTATCTATGGAATATAATAATGATGTTTGGGAATAATGTAAAGTAGAAATCATACAATGGTAAAATCAAATCAAATAAAGATGAAATCAAATCAAATAAAGATGAAATCAAATAATATAACGATACATGAAACCAATACAATGATAACACAAAAACAATGATAGATGTTAATCATATAAATATGTCACCAATTCAAATAATGGTGAAATCGATTGATATAATGATACAAGAAAATAATACCATGTCAAATGAAATTAAAACAATAGTGAAAAGAAATGATACATTGATCATATCAAATCAAATATAGATAAAATGATACCATATATTGATAAGATCAAATCATATAATGATAAAACCATATAATATAACGAAAACACAAATTCATATAGTATATTTGAATCAACGAGACAGCTATGATGTTCCATATATACATAGCAGTGAAATGAGTACATATGGTCAGACAGTGCATCCAATTTGTCTACAAATATTTTTACAGTATGACTGTATAAGTAATTATAAGGTGGTATCTTAACATACATGAAGCATAAATAAAAGAACGTTTACAATATAAATATTCTATGTTTATAATTATAAGGCATCACACCGTTTTTGTTTTTTTTTTGTATTTTGAATAAATTTCACTACTTAAATTTTATCCAAGACAAATATCATGTCAAATGTTACACCCAGTTACGTTACATACGACTATAAAAGGTAATGAAACACTTACAGTGAAATCTGTTTATAAGGGGCATGAAATGTACTTAGTAAACCATCCTTTATAACCAAGTGTCCTGACAGAGGTCAATCATATATAAAATTCCACCAAATGGGGTTGGCGAATCTGTCCGTCATAGACATTTGCCACAGCTGTTTATAGAGATTTGAAGCTAGTTGTTTTTGGCATTATACGTTATATTGCTTTTAAAACATAAGTTTTTTACATGTTAAGTTACATTGGTCAGTTCACCAGAGCAAATGTTTTGTAATGCTGATGTGTACTGTAAAAGTCAACAAAACAATTCACCAATTCATAATTTAACTGCAAATACTTACGTGAGGCACTAGTCAAGCTATTTCGAATAAGTCTCCATCCAATGTAGACACGATTAATACTACATAGAACCGAATAGAACACATGGAAGTATATTGTGTTGGCATAAAGTAGTTCTAGGTATTATATATACATCTGGTATTGGGTACTCCGAGATGACACATAATCCAACACACCATTAATAACATTAGATATAAACAAAGAAAATATATTAGCCTATAGCATAATCCTGGTATATTATAAGACATATAAATCTACAGAATCACATTTCGTCCTATTTGATTTATTGGTAGATTCTTGGTATTGAGGTATATATAGGTACACGTCAGAAAAGATTTGGGAAATAAATAGATACTTGCTGTAAACAAAAGCATGCGTCTTCATTATGGGTCGCCTTAATGCTACCACACATGGCTTTAATCATTATGTAGGAAGCGGGTCATGACACTATACACACATATATAGACAACACTTCAGCTAACAATAGGGAATCGGGAAAAATTTCAAGGTATATTGTGACATGTTCTTAACCATAGGAGTTAGCCTTTAGATATGCTAAACTCGATTATAAATATTGTACTATCTGTGTTTTTAATATACTAGAGCTAGTCAGCTTGCGATAGCAAATTCTATGCAATTGGTCACGAATATAAACTGAAAACGAGAAAATGTAATGGTCACAAATAAAAACAAATAAAACACTCACTTGATCTAATTGTATTTACAATTATACAGTTATTTTCGCCCAGAAATATGTTCATAAGTCTCTTGTGTTATTTCACCGTCATGACAAAATGGCAGGCCTTCGCAACATATTTGGTCTTCGAAAATTTAGGCCATTATAGTTACACATATATGTAATTGATAAAAAACTATAATCCTGAATTGGTGCTACACTAATAGGGACTTAAATAAGGATACCTGACGCAAAAAAAAAAAAACAACAAACAACACAAAAATCCTACAAAAAGAAACAAATTTTTCTTAAGACTGGTGTAAATTTGACTACCATTTGAACACATATTTTTTAGTTTTATAATACTATTTACTATTTAGAGCATGCCGAACACCAACGGTAACATTTTTGCCAAACGTCATTTATAGACACTGTTTCCTTCTCTTCTTTAGAAGAGTCAACAATATTTGAGTTGATGACTCCAAATTTCCTAAATCAATAATCCTTGTTATAGAACACACGTTTCTGAGCTCACCGTTTTATTCAAAACTTTTAACACACTTGATCCTTATATAACAGGATTTACGCTTACATTAACGAGTAGCTAATAGCTTATTTTATTCTTTCACAAGTCATTCCCACGAATATCACCGACTATACTGATGATATGTAGTTGCTATGTTTAATTATAAATCCTCTCGATGTTTGTTTAAATCAATATTAATCTTTGTGTTAGCGGATATCAAGGAAAAACGGACCATCGGTGTATATGTTAAGAATAAAAAAAGAAGTAGAGATATAACTCTCCTTGTCCAGCCCTTGCATAAGACTAGCTAGTAAACAACCGTATGTTTCTGGTTTCTGATTGACGAAGTGATATGATGGTTTGAAGGGGGATACATTAATATAATCATAAAGTTTGCATAAACGTCCCTAATACTGAGATTTAATGAATATCAATATTGTGTTTATGGTACAAGCTGTCGCGAAAAATGTAGATTGTTTTATAATTGGGTCCACTGGTAAGTTTCGACATGCTCATCTTTTTCAGTTTGACAATGTTTGAGTAAAAAGCTATATCAATTCTATGTTTGTATAGATTCAAGGCAAGACACGTTAATTACGCAAACGGTAAATCTTCTTATAATACAAACAAAGCCCTAGAGAACTTGTACATTTGACAAAAATAAATGAAAACAGAACAAGACATGTACATTAGACAAAATTAAAGGAAAACAGTATCGGTAATGTTAAACTACTGAAAAAAAACTGTATTTCTACTAACTATTCATACTGTTTAGGGAAAACGTCATTGCGAAAGGAAAGGTTTATAAAATTCGCTTATACGCTTTGAATTATCTTTAATCAAGATTTTGATGATTTTAAAAGTGCGATCATATCGTCTTGCTAATCTTACAATTGCCATTAGTGATAGTATCAAAATGACACAATGACCATAATCGGAGGCCTATTAGGAACACCAGCTTCTCAATTGTCACTAATATATGAGAACGACATTAATGTTCAAAATAAGTGAAAAAATCGTATATAATAAAAAGTGATAATTCAAATGGTTGTTTTTCCCAAGCGTCCCTGCCCGGGCAGATTCTGTTCCAGAGCTATCCATTTAACGACATGCCGGAAGTGATTCCACACCGTACTGAATAATGTGATTTGTGCAGGCGAACGCTAATAATGAATCTAAAGGTTTAAAGAACAGAGACAATGGGAACAAAAATAACCAATCCACTTGTCAATTGGGAAACAAAGTCGTACTCGAATCCAACATTTACACACAGTAGGAATTCGCCTTTTCATATTGCAAAAATTATCAAATTGATAATTCTTGAGATAGATGCTTGAGTGACATTATGATCAAGAATTAAAATTAAGTGAGCAACATTAGTACCATGTGTTTCGAAGGCAAACGAGTAAATAACGGTATTAGGTAGTCAAAACATTCACCAGTATACTAATAAAGATCAATCATGATTTTTTTTCTTTTTTTTTTTTTTTTTTTTTTTTTTTTTTTTTTTTTAAACGTACATGGTAGATTTCCACAAATTTGAATGGCCTACTAAAGGACCACTCCCAAATATACAGTAACCAGGGTTCCAAATAAAACGTCAGCAAAAACCTAAATTTCCAACTGTAAGAGTAGTTGACACCATGGAACGGTTTTAACAGAAAATGGGATATCTGGCGAAATACACCTAAATTCATTTTAAGTCATGTCTGAACCAACATTGGGAGAAATGAGCCATCCAAACTTTTTACCTGAGTGGTTTTTTTATTGTGTTACCTGATCGGACATCCCTACGTGCTCCACTAAGCCTTAAGAGTTTTTACAATCAGCTGTTAGCGATCTTGTTTTTCCGCTTTTCAGCAAAGCAATTAAAGTGCGATATGTGGTGGTTAATAAACTTATACATGTCTATAGCAAAGTCGTGTTCAGGATGCGCGAGCACCTTGTTGTGGGCAACAATTATCAGAATATGTATTAATAAAATCCCTATATATGATCCCGCTTTCATGTCCGTTCAGAAGCGACTATCATTTCACTGACCACGACCTTGTTGTCAAAGGTACTCTGGTTCCACTCTAAGAACCCTTGGCGCTGGTAACCTCCTGGTCATTGTACAGTAATTTACATACGATTTATGTAACTTGTGTCCCCTGTCCTTGTAAAATACTTTTAACAATTAATTTAGATATCCAAAATTAAACATGATATTCCTCTACTACATGCATGATTTTGAAATGGTACTTTTGTAATAATCTAAGTAAAACACCCTGCTTCCATACGAAGTTTATAATAGTGACTAATGTAAATAAAACAGGTTCTGAGAGAAGTATATGAAACACCATGTCCAACCGTACTTTAGAGGTTGCGGCTGAGGTAACGCAGAGATTGCGATTAACAACCGGAAGGATACAGGAAGTTTGAGAGGGTAGGTCCACAAAATTGTTAATCATTAATTATTAATCAACAAAGGAGGTAGCTCACTTGGTGGAGCAGACATTGTTGTTTTTAAATTCACTTTGGAATGTAATCGAAACGTTTTCATTGCAGTCCAAATACTTCGTGAATACTTTTTATCATCCGAGTAATTTTTGTAATGCCAATAAAAAAATCGGGTATGTTTCTATCGAATTACTTTGAATTAACACTTTCTTATATCCATTATTATATACTAAAAAAACAAGACCAGCCGAATTTCATACATTTCTGTCTTGAGGTTTTGCACTTAAAAGCAAATTTAATTTTTGGTGAATGAGGCAAGTTGCTGTTGCATAAAGTAAAATCTTGGGGTTGCGATTTTGTGGTCATACCGAAAAACCTTTATAATATTTTGGAATGATCGTCAACTTATCTAAGAACTTGGAATGATTTGTAATGATGAGTGGTCATCATCATTGTATACGATCATTTTGGTTTTATTGTAAAACATTATCTAATTAAAACATGGTGTAGTTTTCAGACTTGTATTAATACATGTATGTATTTTTGAAACGTGCAATCACAAATCCAGTGGGTATGTGGACAAATATTATGTCAGCTTCGACATTACTTTTGGAATGATAAGGTCAGTTTGAATCGGCAACAAAATTTTTATACAGGTGTGACCTAAGGTAAAGAACAAAACTTTAATAAAATCAAGTTGACGTTGAGAGCAAATGGGTACCGGGCACGAGAACATTTCGTTGAATGAGAAAGCAGGGTACTCCGAATTGCACCATGACTTGTATACCTCTCATGGGGGGGGGGGGGGGGGGGGTTAATATGTTCTGGAATGTCACAGTGTATCCCCAGGGTTAAAATAACATAGCTGTTTGAATTTGTATGATCCGTAAAAATGAAACAAAAATCATGCTATCTACTATTCAGTGTTAAAACCACAGGCGTTTTAAAGCGTTATAGCTAGGGAGATCCTACTTGGTATAATAGAGAGACAGTCTCTCTATTATACCAAGTAGTACATTCCTTTAACGCGTTCAAACGCCGTGTTCAACCTATAGAACACATGCAGTAATTTTATATATGAAAAGTAAAATTTTCAGCCTTGTTGTGATAATCACCATCGTTAAAGATACCTGAGAAGTGAAGCAATGTGAGCACGCATTTATTTCGCATATTCAAAAATAGTGCACAGTGCTTATTTCAAAGAAACCGCAATCAAACAAACTTACAATTTACTTTCCCCAACCAGCAACCACATACTTGACGTTTTCTTCTTATTTCACTTTTTTGACGCAACCCTAAAATGTGTGTCATGTAAACCGCAACACTGACGTTACTTTTACAGACCACATTTTCAAAAATCTTATCTCTGCAAAACGCCGGATACACATTAAATTTTTTTGAGGGATTGGGAAAGGGTCTAAACTTTTCTTATTACTCGTTGATATTGATCTGCACTCACTAATGTGAAGCAGCAGAACGTCATGAACTTGACAATTGGTGAAAAGTGCTAAATTTGGCAAACTTTAAGAAGACAAAACAGGGATGGTAAACAACAAGCTGTCAAAATGTATTTTTACATTTGAAACCAGACCGTCGACGGAGAAAGTTTGAATGAAAATATCTCTTGTTTGTATAGATTCAAGCAAGACATAATCAAGATGCACACTTTATTAGGAAGGTTGTACTTTGTCAAACAGTTACAATATATAAAATAAAGACAATATTAAACAAAACATCTGCTTTATACAGACAATTTTACATTCCGACATCATTTACATTCGATGAATGTAATGCTTTTTCCTAAGTTAAAATTCACATTATTGTTCCATGCATTGGCAGGATGCTCAAATCATGATAAACAAGGATAATATCGCCACGAAAGCGATCAAAACTACAAACATGGTCAGGATACGCTTCGGAGAAATCCCCTAAACTATTTTTAAACCATAAATTAAATGATCTATATTTACCAGCCATGTGGTGTTTAACGCTATAGTTAAAAAGATTTAGGGGAATGTAATAACCGACTACGTTGTATACGATAACAGTAAATCCATTCCGTTCCATTTGGTTTCTACACTATCATTTACTCAATTCAAATGGCTGACAATATTTGTAATAGTCTTACAAAAGACTACAACGGTCTACACAGATTTGAAATACGATAATGAATAAGGGCTATACACTCATGAAAGGTGTGCAAAAGAAAAGTAAAAATAGTACAATGTAGATACGTTAGATACAGTAAACACTAACAAAATGTTTCTTTTGTTACTGTTAGGTTTGATAAAATTACAAAGGAATGAAAAATAAACGCGTAAAGTATTGTAAATGAAAGATGTAAAAAAATTTACATATGTGAAGGCTCACTAACTTTCCGAAACGGCTTTTGATTTTTAAATGATAAACATAAAAACGAGATTGATAACTTTGTACAGTCAAAGGTTTTTAGCTCAACGTTAATAATACACTTATCATCATCTTAAAATTTAATTATACATATTACATGTTAATTATGCACATTATGCAGGTCATACCATGATCCCGATGTTGCTCTAATCAATTCGCGTTAATTGAGTACCACTGCGCCAGACGGCAAAACAGTAAAATATTTTTTTCCTGTTTGACATTGATTACGCAGGGAATCTTGCATTCCTATTTGTTTTGGTGTTGTTTTTACCTCAGCTTAGGCCATTGATACAAAACTTCCGTAAGTTATTATTATATTTGAGATACTTTTATTTTTTTGTTGCGGAATGGTAATGAGCCTTTTAACTAAACACTTCCTCCCGATGTCTCGATAGCATTTCAAAGTCTTTTTTATCCACAATGAAATTTTGTCTAAAAACATTACATGTACATGTAGAAAGCGTTTTTCCATTCTCATTTCGTTACAATTTTTTAATGCGAGTGTCACATCCACAATTACTAAAAGAAAGATATGATTTTTTTCTAAACGATATCGAAAACAAATATTGTATAATCAGTACGCTATTAATTACATTAGATTGTTTCCACATATTGAAACGGTGTAGAAAACACTTTATATTACGAGTTCCAAAACTCTCCGAGTGGAGACTAACCACTTTATGTTTTGTTTTAATTATTTTTTTATCAATAGAGTTAAACTGAACAAAGCCACCACCTCTTGTATCATGACCACGTGTCTTTCACAAACACCGCTTTCCTAGGTTTTCACAACCGTCTAAAACTACTTATCAACAAATAAACCACATGGCTATTAAACTCCATTTTCAGTTATCCATCGTGAGTATTCTTAATGAGGCACACGTTTGATCGTAGTTTCAATACGACACCCAGATCACTTTTTTACCAGTTATATTTACCTCAGTTAACACTGCAAGTAATGCACCGTGAAAAATGTATTCTGGCCATGTTGCTGATACAGATAGAGTACTCACCCATACCGATCGTCAGCTTATGCCAGTAGTATGATATTAATGTCGGCTCAAAGGTGACACAAAATATGTCCTTTTATTATATAGGATTAAAGACGTAACTATAAAAAGAACAAATTTCACGCTATGGACAAAAAGTTGAACACCATTGGACATTAAACTGGCGTGTTAATGTACTTTTTGTCGGGGTGCACGGTAACATTTATCAAATGCTCCACCACAAGGGAAATATCCAGATAGTGATCGAGTACTTAGGCAGATGAAACAAAACCTTGTTCTACAGGTTCTATTGGGGCATATCATATGCTTACAGCGATCACTCTCACCAAATTCGATAATGCACTGACACACACCGGCATGCGCGGACTGTAGGACAACCGGGCATACCTATAATGACCCTATTGCTACATGTACTCAACAGTTGCCTTGGTCTAGGCTGTATGCCGTTTTTTCACATTCAGAATTTTACAAAGCATCCATGGGGCCCTAACTAACCCGCAAGCATCGTATGCAAAAATGAGTGACTTTTGCCCTTTTTCTTACAATAATAACACTCGAAATATTCTTTGCATGACCGAACGACAGCCTCGTCACATTGAGGACACAGATACACGTCTTTGTTCTTCTCAAGCCAGTTGGTAAACAGCACACTATAGGAAGAGCATCCTTTCGTCTGATGATAGGCAGGCTAGGAGACGCACCTCCTCGAACTCCCATATTCCTTGACATTTTTTATTGTTTTCATCTGGCAGAGCAGGACATCTGACTTCTATCTTTCCAACTTTTAATCTCGTTCCAGTAGTAGTTATAACAAGCTTTCTGGGGCTGAAACACAAATCCACTATATATAAAAACACATAACTTGTAATTGAATTCGATAGAGACATTATTGTTTACTTTTTGAACTTTCATTTCACGTTAACATAAACTTGTTAGTATAAATCCAAGGCAGTAATCATGTTACACTTTATTTCTTTATCATCAACTTTTATCATCAAGCTATAGTGCATCAGATGAGGTGTGTCCTATATTCTCCCAAAATGTGTAGGCTATATACTAATGATCATAAGAAAAACCTCATGCATAGCATAACTATTAGAACCCGGATACAACAAGCAAAGTATATGTCAGGAGAATCCCATGTATAACGCAAAAATCCACTAACCGTAATCACTCACTTTACCATTTAGTGGGTAGCATAATGTCATTATTTTCTTTGGTCGTGAAATATATCCTTTTGCTTCTAATCAGATTTTATTTAAATCGTCTAGAAATTTTAATATTTTCTAGCGGACGTATTGCATATTAAGATAGCATTAGAAACTACAATTCCATTTGAAATAAAACACCTAAATTTAAAGAATCCTTTACGTAGGATAACGGTGTGTGTAACAGCACTATCTCTGGATGAAAATGCATTTAAATTCATAGTATTTAATAAAAATTAGATACAATTGATTAAACACTAGGGGAGATTATCTCTTCGTTTAAACAAGTTACACAACACCTACCTCGTAGCATGACCCACAGGAATTTAAAATCACAATCATTCTTCTTACAAACCCATGACGTCAGGCTCATGATGTTCTGTACGCGGAAATTGCATTATCTATTGTGAGGACCGGATGACAACAATGCGTTTCGCTCAGGGCCGCGTAGTTCAGGAAAGAGATTTCCCAATTTCTAGCTATGGACAAACTGTTCTTCTTTTGACCTCAGAGGTCAACATCATTGAAAACCTTAATGACACCCTTCACATGCCGGATGCATGCAGACACGCTCCAAGTCTGTTTTAACAAAAATACGCATCTAATGAGCTTGTGAAAGTTTGTTACAAAGGTCCAGCAAATCAACATTGTATTTGTCCTGCTAATGAATCTTCAGTGACCATTGACATATATCGTGGGTTCACAAACGGTTTCTAACGTACGTAATCATTAAAAATGTACAATACTACATTCATATACAATACAGTAACTGACCAAAATAGCTAAACAGAAAACAGCAATAATGATATATATATTGAATAATTTAACAAAAATAACACATTATAATGTCTAGATATGTTACATATAACGTAGTAAAATTGGCATATAGACGGATTTTTTTTCTTTTTCTAAAGAATCCTAGAGTTTTTGTGTTATTTTAATGCTTTGATTAAAATATGAAATGTACATATATGCAATTGAATTCTGCAAACGTTTTGCCTAAATAAAACCATTTTTGCGATATTTCACATAATAGGTCCCGCGAAAATGCATATACCACTTAAAAACCCAAAGTAAATAAAGCATATATTACCGGATCAGCTGTCAATCAAACCCCACGTGACTTTGCATTTTTGTATTGTATATGTTAAAATCTCCAGCCGTCTTCGGAACGATAGACTAGTATTAAATTTCTGCGTATATTGCCTAAATTGTGAAACATAGACTAGATATTACCTCGGATACAGTTGTGAAACGGTTCTTTCCGTCAAATTCCCAGATTTCAATGCGTTTGGCCGGAGAAACCTTTTGACAAAAGTCATTGCTGTCACAGTGAACCTAAAGGAAAATCAAACACATAATAAAGAATTTTCCCTTCGTATTATCCCGTGATTATGTTTGGTATCGTTAACTGATTTGCAAAAAAAAGTATCCAACAACTTCTTTAAGAAAAAATGTATTGATTTCTGAAAAAAATTGTTTTGCCTAACTCAATACTCCAATGCCATTATAGCACTAGTACCATTTGAAAGCCCTTAAATGAGTATGTGTGAAACTTGTTTAGGAGCCAATTGTCTTTGACCGACGAATTACGTATCTGTGGCGTTCTAAACGTGGCCGTTGTTTCACAGCAATATTACTGTTGTTTCTCTTTCTGCTAACAACTATAATGATATGTTATTAATAGCGTTTAACAAATAACAGATAAACTTGTTAAATGCCAGCGAAGTGCTTTATTTATAGTTTATAGGTAGCAATAGGATTTGATACATGTAGGTTCTAGATATCATTAATAGGCTGAAATACCAATCGAGCGTGCCCCACTTAGAATGATGTTGGGTACCTTTAAAAGGATGGGGATACCAATCGAGTGCGCCCTTCCTTTACTTGGAATATAACTTCCGGTTAGCCATTTGTCATGGGCACACAATTTATCAAAAGACATGCCACCATTACCTAGTTGTTTTTCAGCAAGGGGCCCGGGCTCAAAACCCAGGAAGAGAGCATCGGCGTCGGCATCGGCATCAGATAGTGTTAGTGTCGATGAAGTACGTCTACTGAAAAACGTCCCTAAGATAAATATAGCGACGGACGAACACTGAAGAAAGGCAAACCCAATGTAAGGGCTCCGAGAGGGGCAATAAATGGTGCAAGTCAGAACAGATTTGGTGGGATCATTGATCATTGATCCCAGGCACTTCACATGTACTGAGGGTTCATCTCAGGTACCAAGTATTTTTGATCCCGTGGGTTATTATATTCCAGAAAAAATAAAGGACAAAATCTGGAACACCGAGTTTTTGGACCTCGGTTTACTACTGAAATCTGCGCGGAAATGGAGGCGGACTTCGAGACATCGGTGAGTTAGTAATCAAGGATGGAAATTTGTAATAAAAAACCCCATCCAATATCGCTAAGCAGTTAACTACATTGTACTCAAATCTGCGCGGGAAATGGAGGCGGACTTCGAGACATCGGTGAGTGAGTTAGTAATCAAGGATGGGAAATTTGTAATAAAAAAGCCATCCAATATCGTTAAGCAGTTAACTAACATTCATGCTTGGACATCATGCCTTTCCTCACACATATTCCAAGTGTGAGGTTAGCAAAATACACCAAGAAAAATGTCTCAGAACTTTTTTTCTTTTTAAAATATATTGTCATGACATCCGTTTGGCGGCGAGTACAGCTACGAATGAGCAATACAGATTGCGCTAGAAACCCCTGTTCATCATGGGAATGTGATCAGACACAGAGTTTATGGCTCATGTATAATTCACCCTAGCCAGGATTAACATAAACAAATTCAAAATACGTTGATCTCCTGATAATCATCTCCCAAGTCCCCTCTAGTTCTCAACTCTGCTGTCCCCAAGTTCACGGGTGATGTTATAATTTCAATTAAGGAAACAATGTATATTTGGGTCCAGATGTCGCTATCGTCATGCATGTTAGTACATGTCGGGAGATCACATCCCTAAAGCTTTCTGTGTAAGCAATGACTTGACAGCAATAATTGCGCTAATGCAGATGTAGAGTTTGGTAGCACAGACAATCTCCAACTCCCCAGCAAATCTTTACAACCTGGTACTACGCCTATAATTTTATGAAAAACTTTAAAGTACTTGCAGGATTATCCGTTAACTGATTTCAGTTATTGTATCGCAAAGGGAATTAAGGAGTGATTCTCTCTGTAGTATGTAGGTCCTCGTAGAGCACGCGAGACAGGTAATTTAGCTAGCACCAAACAGGCCCCAGAAATATTACTGGGCAAAATCAAGAAAGAGTTGGAGGCTTGACGCATAGCAGGTCCCTTTGCTTACCCCCTCTGCCCACCTTACAGGTATTGCCAGTAGGTCTCATTCCCAAAAAAAGACGGTGACTATAGAGTTATAACTCATTTGTCCGGTATCCAGATCACAATTCGCACAAATTAATTTGATTCCAACAGAGTTATGTAGTGTCTTTATGCAATGCATAGATGATGGCAGCTGAGCATGAATACAAACTACATCCTAGGCCAAGGGGCATTATTAAGCAAAGTTCAGATAATAAAGACCCGCCTTCCGCTTGGCTTACTATTATCTTCTTTGTAAATTTTGAATAATACATGCTATAAACGTATGTGATGGACACTTACTCATTTGACAAATAGTTTTTGCTTATGGGGACCTCAATTATTATGTGGCATATGTTTGGAAAATTTGTAACTTAATATCAATCAGGTTAGCGTTGTTAACAAAACCTGGTAACAAAAATAACATTCTGCATTTTTTAGATGATGTTTTCGTTTGGGGGGGTACAGACTGGAAAACGTATTCTGTGTCACAAGTTATGCTTAGATATATTTGAGAATATTTCTTATGCAATAGGGTTACTATTATCCCAAGAAAAACCTGTAGGACCTACAACTGTTTATGTTTTCTGGGAGTTGAGATTGAATAAGCAATACGATTACCTCTGGGACTAGATTGTTTAGTTATGTAAAGAGCTTGAGTATTTGTTAACAGTTAATAAGTGACCCTGCTTAAGCTTCCAGTCAGCACTGGGTATGCTAAACTTTGCATGTCGATTTGTCGCCCCTGGCCGTGCATTTTGTCGTCGTTTTATTGATACTTTTGCTGGTGTGGACAAGCCACATCGTAAGATTAGAGTTATTGCATCGATTAAAGTATGGTTGTCAATTTTGGAAAATTACAATAGTTTGACAGGTAAATTCCAGATAGACACTGGAACACCTCTGCTTCCATGGAATTATATACAGAAAGTGAAAGTGGTCCAGAAAAGGGCTTTGGTGTATACTTTCAGGGGGCTTGGGCTTATGGGTCCTGGCCTACAGCTTGGTCAAATAAGGGTCTCCTTAAAGACATTAAATTTATAGAGTTAATTTATTTGTCAATTTGTTTATGGGGTAGTAAATTGTTCCATTGTGATTAAGCAGCTGTTGTAACAATCATAAACAAAACAATTCTCTAAATCACAAAGTGTGATGACTATCTTTAGGCCATTAGTTTTGTTGACATTAAATTAAAATTTAAACATAAGGGCATAACACATTCCTGGTAAGTATAATGATATAGCCGATTCCATTTCTCGTCAACAGTGGGCCAGGTTTCTGTCCATCCCAATACCTGCCCACCTATTCCAGATAGAATCACTCCTTAAGGTTGAAGCTAATAGGTTACTTCAAAATGCAATGGCTAATAGTACATGGAAAACTTACAACTCAGCGTTACAGTGTTTCCAAACATTCAGGTCCTCTTATAATATGCCGAGCATTTGGCCTGTCCCCTTAGACCATTTAGTACAATTTATATCTTATATGTCACTACAGGGATACTCAGCATCACCAATTTCCACTTATATGAGTGGAATATCCCATGATCATAATCTTCGGGGTTAACAGGATTCAACACAATGTTTTATTGTTAAGAAAATTATGGAGGGGCACCTCCCTTTCATCAGTCTGTAGCTCTAAATATGAAGCAGATTTTTTTCTGCAGCATTTACTTTATCATTTTTCGGATTTCTGAGGGTTGGAGAATTTTCAGCATCAAGTAGCAATGGTAATGATACACGTCCACTGGGAATTTCAGATGTTACCATTGTAAATTCTCCTTCCAGACATTTAAAAGTCTGTATCAGGGAATCAATGACTGACCAGAGAGGTCACTCTGCATTATTACATATCAACAGTTATCCTAACTCAGATAATTGCCCCGTCTCACTTCTGAACAAATACCTTTTGATTCGGCCAAAAAACAATTAATCAGCAGTTTTTCATATATAGGAATGGTTCATTAATTAATCACTATCAGGTAGCTGCGTTTTTAAAGAAATCATTAACTTTTTCGTGCATCCCAGTGTCTCATTAGAAAAATCATTCATTTCGTATAGGAACCGCTACTGAGGCAGCCACCAAGGGAATTTCTGATCAGAAAATACTAGCATGGGGTCGATGGAAATCAAGGGTCTACTCAAAATACATAAGAATTCCAGTAGAGACAGTTTTAGCTAGGCATATTGCAGCTAGGAATGAACCTGAATTTACCACATTGTGTGATTTCCCATGTATAATTCTAACTTAATTGTAATAAAGTCTGTTATGGTTTTATTACAGCGTTTTGAGTTTATATTTGGATTATTAATATTATTGCAATTTCATGCTTTTCTAAAACATCTTCAGATATTCTTTCAGGTGACTTATCCCCCATATGGGCCATAGGATCTTCTATACCATTTTGGGGTATGAAGGAGGAAGCTAATAGGCCGTGTAATCTTGACAGAAAGGGGTATGCTATTCATTGGATGACCCGTATAGGCATGACCTGGAGTGAATTTGATCCTCTCATTGAGAAGGAATTGGGAAAATTCCCGCCTCCAAAATGATCCGATTCAACTTGGTTCCAATGATGTAGTCAGCATTGAAGGCAAAGAGTTGATATAAACAATCAGGTGTTTACTTTTAAGGTTTGCTTTGTTTTTTCACCTTACTGATATAATTTGGTCTGAAATGCTACCCAGGGGTTACTTGCATTGGGCTTGCTCATATGCCAAAGTTGAGAGGAAGAGATAGCGTATAAACTATGCAATTAAGAAACATTTATTTGAGTCAGGGGGTAAGGTCCTACGCCATCCTACAATCCAATCAACACAGGCAGCTTTATACCGCCCAGATGACACTCATCTTTCTAGCACACAGGTATTGGGATTCTGCTCAACAACTACCAGGGAGGCCTAGAATATTTTTCAGATTCCAATACTAACACTAGTGCCACATTTCCTGTCCCCAGTAATCAGGATTAGGTGAAATTCACACTTAGGCAGGACTTAGGATGGGAGGGGGTGGTTGGGTTAAAGGCCTATATTGCTACCATAGGTTATTGGAGGGATTGGGTTAATATATGAAACGGTTATATTATAGTCAGTGTTATTTGTTACAAGGTAGGTATATAGGTACACAGTATGGGTATGAGTGGATTTAAAATAAAATCCCCTCAGGTGCCGGAGTCCAGAGGGAGACAGAGAGGGACATGGGCTCATCCGGCTAAGTACTCATACCAGCTTTGCTATACAGCAGGCTGGTGGTTATTAGGCATAAAGGATGTGATTTCTGTCGTTACCGCAGGGGCCCCCTAACTCCGTGGTACCATGGAGGGAGGTGTCCACCTTGTTATATTTGACCGAGGTGAGTTGGTGGTGATAATGGGTTTTAGTAAACGGATTGGGGGTATCATTGTCCAGTTCGCCCTCAGAAAATTTTAACCTAGGGGAACCGGTCTCTGGTGGTAGCGTGGGAGACACTGGTATGCTCGGTTATTTGGCTTCCAGTTCTCCTACTGTGTTCTTATCATACTGCGGCAATTCTTCCATAACACCTTCCTTCAGGATTTTATAGACGGATGTTACAAAAGAGGAATTATATACATATATGAAATCCGCAATGAAACTTGCAGACATTTGCCATCTCAAAATATATTTAATTGTAGCATGTTTCTGCATTTTATCTATGATTAGTAATGTTACGTACAACTTTATCGACGAAACATTTTAATGTCACTACTTAATGTATGGTAACAAAACTGGACTGGGTCGATCATTGAATACCAGGTACATCATGTAGCTCTATCTACAGAGCATCAAGCTAGTGTCCGAAATATCTGGTTTCAACCCCAGTCTTGCGGGTACATATTCATTGGTTTTATTAAAAAATAAGTATGCTGGTTAACCACTGTTTTCAGGTTTGGAAGTACACCTAGCAGTGTAAATGCGATCACGTCGGTAATAAGGTCATCAGAACAATTTTTTCCAAGGGTTTCTAAATTTGGCCGTTGTTTTACTGATAAAATGTTTCCGCTTTTATTATTATATACGTTATGCAACTAATAGTTTTTTGTGCTATTTGGTAAAATGAAGGCAACATCAATGCAAATAAAAAACAAAATCATAATTTACACCTGAAAATGGATTAATATGGACTGGATCTTCATAATTAAAAATCTCCGAGGGTTATCTTACCTGGTCTGTTTCAGAAACATCTTCATGTGCTCCTAGTTTTGGCAGAATTATTCTTGATGGTGTCGCCCTCGTTTTATTAACATTCAGCATTGACGTCTAAGGTAGAAATTAATGGATAATTTTATTATTACAACATTCTATTTCCATTTAAAACATATTTTACCGGACAAAATACTGACGTTTATCAAAAATAACACAATTGATTCCATAGCATGTATTTCTGTAACAGGTGTGTTTAAACATCGAAGACACACGTTTCAACATCACTGAATATATAACATGGATATTACTTTTCAACAAAAAATGAATACCAGGTTCCCTTTAAACATTAAATGCTTTGTACAAAAAATGGTATATGTACGTATTTTAGCAAAATCCAACGCCTGGTTGCTCTGAGTCAAATAATTGTTTCCACTGATCTTCTTTTTTAAAATCCCTGTCAGAATATATCGAGTACAAAATCGAATGATCAGGTTGCTACATATTTGTAATCGCCCACTGAAGGAAAGCTAAAATTAAACCAGTATATCAATCATAATACCGTGGGTTGAAAATATGAAAAGTTAAATATAATCTCCCGTGGAAACGGCAGTGATTTCTGGACAAAACTAGTCGGAAATGCTTAAGGCAAAATCATATCAAGTAATGAACTAGATATATCATATGATTGCTTACATTTCCAGTAGAATATCTACTTAGTTCTCTCCTTGGCTGTATATATCGTCTTCTGTGCCTCTGGGAAACAGTATCCTTCAGGATTTTATAGACGGATGATAAAGAAGAGGAATTATATACATAAAATGGAATCCACAAAATCAAAACTTGCAGACATTTGTCATCTCAAAATATATTTTAATTGTAGCATGTTTCTGCATTTTATGTATGATTAGTGCTGTTACGCATATCGACGAAACATTTTTTGTCACTGCTTAATGTATGGTAACAAAACTGGACTGGGTCGATCATTGCAGACAAATAGCTCAATCCATTTAGCATCAAAAAAGTGTCCGACCTAACTGGTTTCAACCCCAGTCTTGCAGGTACATTTTCATGGGTCTTGTTACAAATTTAGTATGCTGGTCCACCACTATTTTCAGGTTTTGAAGTACACCTAGCAGTGTATATATACGATCACGTTGGTAATCAAGTCATCAGAACAATTTTTAAACGGTTTCTAAATTTGGCCGTTGTTTTACTGATAAAATGCTACCGCTTTTGTTCTCTTGCGTTTATTCAAATATTAGTATTTAGGGCTATTGGCACGAAATGAAGACAACGTCAATACAAATTAATAACAAAATCATAATTCACGACCTGACGAAAAAACGCTCAATATAATTTTGATCTAACTACTTAAAATTCTACGAGAGTTATATTATCTTACCTGGTCTGTTTCAGAAACATCTTCATGTGCTACTAGTTTTGGCAGAATTATTTTTGATGGTGTCGCCCTCGTTTATATATATGGATTCATCATTGACGTCTACGGTAGAAATTAATGGATCATTTTATGATGACAAACATCTTATTTCCGTTTACAAAACCCCCGTTTTATCGCACAAAATACTGACGTTTATCAAAAAATAACACAATTGATTGCATAGCATGTATTTCCGTGACAGGTGTGTTTAAACATCGAATACACGCGTTTCAATATAACTGTACAATTGGACATGGATATGACTTTTTTAACGAAAGATGAATATCAGTTTCCCTTTTAAACATTAAATGCTTTGTAAAAAAATGGCAAATAGAACTATCCAACGCCTGGTTGCTCTTAGTTAAATAAATGTTTCCATCGGTCTTCTATTTTAAAATCCCTGTCAGAAAAAATATCGAGTACAAAATCGAATGATCATGTTGCTACATATTTGCAATCGACAACTGAAGGAAAGCTAAAATTAAACCAGTATATCAATTATAGTACCGTGGGCTGAAAATATGAAAAGTTGATATTATCTCCCGTGGAAACGTCACTGATTTCAGGACAAAACTAGTCGGAAATGCTTAAGGCAAAATCATATCAAGTAATGAACTAGATATATCATATGATTGCTTACATTTCCAGTAGAATATCTATTTGGTTCTCTCCTTGGCTGTATATATCGTCTTCTGTATCTCTGGGAAACAGTATCCTTCAGGATTTTATAGACGGATGATAAAGAAAAGGAATCATATACATAAATGGAATCCACAATGAAACATGCAGACATTTGCCATCTCAAAATATATTTAATTGTAACATGTTTCTTTATTTTATCAATGATTAGTAATGTTACGTACATGTATATCGACGAAACATTTTGTGTCACTGCTTAATGTATGGTAACAAAACTGGACTGGGTCGATCATTGCAGACAGATAACTCAATCCATTTAGCATCAAAGTAGTGTCTGAAATATGTGACGGCGACTGGCAAAATGGGCCCAGATGCGGCGATTATGACGTCGGAATAAATGACGTTATAAAGTTACGCACATTTTTTACCGACGTCACCACGTGTATTTGCTGAAACTCTCAATAAACGACGGTTCATTAGGGGGATTTGTCCCGCATTTTATGTGTAAATTTAACTACCTGTATCATTTTCAATACATACTATGAAGAGTAGACTGGTGAGTTGTCAGTTGATCAGTATACTAACATGTGGGTACTTTCTAGCAAAATATACATGTAAATAAAATGAATAAATATAGCTGTGAAAAAGACATTAGAAAAAAAGTATTGAGATTATTTTTCTCTTCGTTAGTAGAGATGACAATCAAAAAACAGAGATAAGAGTTGAAAAAACCTGATTTATCTCAATCAGCAGTTATTCGACTGAAACTGTAATATGCAACAAATTATGGGGTCCAGACACAATATTTATAAATAAATTTAAGACAGTTCAACATTTTTTGATCTTATCTAGCAATATATTGTTTTCTCCACGGATATTCTGAAAATTTCACAGGCTTTGCTCTTTCATAAGTTAATAATATTTTGCAATACTTCGTAATATACAATGTATTTAAAATAAAAGATCGAAAATAAAAGCCGTAAAAGTCACTGACATTATACCGAATACATTGATATACATGTAGCAAAAATATCACGAGTGCGGAAACTGAAAATGCAAACAACGGGATGTTGTTTAAAAGTAGAATAAAGGCAAGAAAATTGTGTTAGGGCGTATTCCTTCAGAGGACAAGGATGCAGATTTCATCATTCGATAACAAAGGTGTTTAGCTCTATAAATATTGTTTTCCTTACATGTATACATATGTAATTCTAGTAGAGAGGGAGAGAGAGAGAGAGAGACAGACAGACAGAGAGAGAGAGAGAGAGAGGGAGAGAGAGAAATTATATAAGTTAAGTTTCTGATACAGTGTAGAGAGAAGATGTTTATTTTCTTGTAGAACTTTGCGACGATGAATATAAGGAATACATCATCCGGTTAACATCTAGAAACGGGCCTGGTACAACTATCCTTCGTTGTCCGTAAGATACTCGGATAATGATAATTGGCCCATTAGCATTATATATTTCAATTCAATTCAATTCAATTCATTTTTATTGCTTCTTACATCCATATAAAAGGGATCGATAGCAAAACATACATGTATATAACACACAGTAGATCAAAGCAACAACTTAACAAGCCAGCTTTCCTCAGTTCAAATGACTTTTAAAGAAAGAGGCCTAAATCCTGTAGAAGTTTTAGATCATTAGAAGACAAGAGTCGTATACAATTTTTCAAAATCTGTTAGATGGTGGTAAATTATATCATTATGGCTATTAAAGAAAATTGTTCTCATTGTAGAGTTAACGGAACACTTAAAATTGAAGTGAATGTTAGGTCGATATTCACTGCCTCGCCACCCCCCCACCCCACTCCCCACCCCCACTCCCACCCCCACAGTTTTGTGAGGATCCCGCACACCAACCCCATCTGGTCTAGTTAATTCACTAGTCAATGCTGAAATCGTAGTGTGAAACATTATTTCTTAGTTCATCTACACCATCTAGAAATTTAAATTTTACTGAAAGTCTTAGGAGCTTTATGTAGAAAAAGACTAATTAAGAAACTTCAGGGGTCTGATAATTAGTTACAATTTATATCAATTTGTATCTGTGTACGAGTGTCCATAGATTGGTTTTAGGGGTCTTATAATCAAGATAAAAAAAAAGCGAAACTTGATCTCGACCAATATACCTCTATAGTGATTTATTTGAAACTGTGGTGTGTTCAAATTGCTATAAACTGTCACTAATTCTCAGACCCCTCTGTTTGAAACATGTTTTGCGTCTTATTCTTTTCAATCGTGCTTATTGCAATATCTAAAGACCCCTGTCTACATCTTATTTTCTTTTTACATATATTTAAAATAAACATAAAGTAGAACTCTAATAACTAGGTTTCCTTCTTGAGTTGTCTAGCAGATATATAGAAAGGAAACGGTCTGAAATGTAAATGCGATCACTAGTTTTTGAAATTCGATCACTCCAACCACAGGTTTTTGTTTTATGTGCCATATTGGGTCAGTATTACTAAATTCAGTAGCATGTATATATGAATAGATGTGTCTGTCTATCTACATGATATAAAACAAAAAATGTGGATCGGAGAACTACGAGCATTTCCTGGTTCACAATTTTAAGGCCCACTACCTTTGTGAAACAAAAATAAAAGTTTCTTAAAAACAATAATACTATTCGAAAAGGTATATAAATGGTCTAAGAGGATGTTATAACACCGATCAAATGCAAGATTCCCTGCATAAACTACATTAACAGTGAAGATTCATTTCGCTGTTTTGCCGTCTGGCGCAGTGATAATCAACCGACGCGCGGTAATTAGGACGACGGCGGGACGACCCGCGTTATGAAAATTAGCATTTAATTTAAGTAAATTGTTAAGAATGTGATAGTAAGTGTAATTTTAACGGTAAGTTAATAACTTTTGTGACACTATAAAATTATCAATTTCGTTTTGCATTCTCAATAAAAGATGTTTCGGCAATGAAGTTGCCCTTTAAAAAACTTGTTAATATTCGACTCAAAAACACGTTCAACAGAAAAAAAATAGTAAAAGACATACATCGTTTTAGTTTTAAATATTGACACAACAATTATCTAAAATCTGTTCATATATAGGATAGTATTTGACATCTTCGTTACATATACATGTATATCTCGTCGGTCGCACCATTATGCGTTATACCAACATTCTAGTTAAAAGAATCTGAAAGCATATACACTTTAATCTAATGCACAGATCTTCGATTTTCGTGAAAGTTGAATACGAAATCACAAATGGAATATTCATTGCACTAGAAAAATATCCTCATGAAGACTTGTTCTTTTGGCGGTTGCTGTAGGACCATGAAGATAAAAAACAAACTTATACAAATTTTGATGTAATTAATTGGTAGGTTCTAGTTACATTGTATCAATTGACGATAACCATAAAGATCTCCTACACATGAAATACATTTGAAAGTACCAACCCCGTCGGACGCTAAAGTACACAGCAACGAAAATTTTGTTACAACAACATCACTGCAGTGTTTCACCTCCGTCAAAACGTAGATTTATTTTGTTACAATAAACGAGTCACAAATTAACTTGTAATCTATTACGATAAAATGGACAATAACGTATGAGCTACATTTTACTCCTGAAACGAGCTAAAGCATTATCTTTGTTAAAATATTACAAGTATTAAAGAGCAAGAGTCCAAAGCATAGATAATGTGGCAATTGATGTATTATTGTATAGTTTTAACATCTTTGACAGCCTATGTAACATGAAGATCAATGTTCAAGACGTGGATGATTTGACTTTCTCTAATTTTGTACAGTTAAAGAATGTATATCGTTTTGCCTCATCTCAACAGTCGCAATATCTCTTAAATGCCTTTATCCCTTCTGGCTTTAAAGTATTTTGTGTGAAACGTGATCTACACAACCATAAAGTAATATAAAAAACGTGAAAAAATGAAATTATGTGATTTTTCCTCATACTTGGATCCCAATTTTGTCAGTCGCCGTCACATTGTGAGTGGTTTCTAACCCCCAGTCTTGTCGGGTACATTTTCATGGGGATCTTGGTTACATAATGTTAGTATGCTGGTCGAATGAAAACTGTTGTAAGGTTTGGAAAGTAATATTTAGGCAGTGTATAAACGATTACGTTGGTTAATTTGAGTACAATCTGAAACAATTTTATTTACAACGGTTTCTAAAAGTTTGGTGCCGTTGTTTGTTACCGATAAAGATGTTACAACGATGGCTTTTGTTTTCTCCTCCTTTCGCAAGATTCAACTATTAGTATTTTTGAGGAATTCTATAATTGTGAAAATGAAGACAATAACGTACGCATTAACAAAATAATAACAAAATCTAATAATTCATTACTTGATCAATATAAAAAACGCGCTCAATATAATTGTTATGATCTCAAAACTACTTAAAAATTCATACGAGATTTTACATTATCTTACCTGATCTGTTTCAGGAAACATCTACATGATGCTCCTAGTTTTTGGCAGAAATTATTTTTGATGGTGTCGCCCTCGTTATATTATCGATTCATCATTGACGTCTACGGTAGAAATTAATGGATCATTTTATTAATGGACAACATCTTATTTCCATTTAATAAAAAAAGTTTTATCGCTCACAAAATACTGACGTTTTATCAAAAATAACACAAGTGATTGCATTTGCATGTATTTCTGTGACAGGTGATGTTTAAACATCGAATACAAGCGTTTCAATATAACTGTACAATTGGACATGGATATTACTTTTTAACGAAAGATGAATACTAGGTTTCCCTTTAAACATTAAATGCTTTGTAAAAAATGGCCAATAGCACTTTCCAACGCCTGGTTGCTCTTAGTTAAATAAATGTTTCCATCGGTCTTCTATTTAAAAAATCCCTGTTAGAAAATATCGAGTACAAAATCGAATGATCATGTTGCTACATATTTGCAATCGACCACTGAAGGAAAGCTAAAATTAAGAAAAAGTATATCAATCATAATACAAGGGGCTGAAAATATGAAAAGTTAATATTATCTCCCGTGGAAACGTCAGTGATTTTTGAACACAACTAGTCGCAAACGCTAAAGGCAAAATTATATCAAGCAATGAATTAGATATACTAGATAATTGCTTACCTTTCCAAAAGAATATCTGTTTCGTTCTCTCCTTGGCAGTACATATCGTCTTCTGTACCTCTGGGAAACAGTATCCTTCAGGATTTTATAGACGGATGGTAAAGAAGAGGAATCATATACATAAATGGAATCCACAATTAAACTTGCAGAAATTTGTCATCTCAAAATATATTTAATCGTAGCATGTTTCTGCATTTTATCTATGATTTGTAATGTTACCTAAACCGACGAAACATTTTGTGTCACTGCTTAATGTATGGTAACAAAACTGGACTGGGTCGATCATTGCAGACAGATAGCTCAATCAATTGAGCATCAAAGTAGTGTCTGAAATATATGGTTTCAACCCCAGTCTTGCGGGTACATTTTCATGGGTCTTGTTACAAATTTAGTATGGTGGTCCACCACAGTATTCAGGATTGGAAGTACACCTAGCAGTGTATATATGATCACGTTGGTAATCTAGTCATCAGAACAATTTTTTAAACGGTTTCTTAATTTGGACGTTGTTTTACTGATAAAAATGTTACCGCTTTGGTTCTCTCTAGTTATTCAACTACTAGTATTTGAGGCTACTAATTGAAATGAAAACAACGTCAATGCAAATTAATAACAAAATTATAATTCACACTTGACCAAAAAAAAAAATGATCAATAAAATTTTGATCTAACTTCTTAAAAATCTATGAGAGTTATATTATCTCACCTGGTCTGATTCAGAAACATCGTCATGTGCTCCTAGTTTTGACAGAATTACTTTTGATGGTGTCGCCCTTGTTATATTAGGATTCATAATTGACATCTACGGTAGAAATTAATGGATCATTTTATTATGACAACATCTTATTTCCATTTTAAAAAAAAGTTTTATCAAAAATAACACAAGTGATTGCATAGCATGTATTTCCGTGACAGGTGTGTTTAAACATCGAATACACGCGTTTCAATATCACTGTACAATTGGACATAGATATTACTATTTAACGAAAGATGAATACCAGGTTCCCTTTAAACATTAAATGCGTTGTAAAAAATGGCAAATAGCACAATCCATCGCCTGGTTGCTCTTAGTTAAATAAATGTTTCCATTGGTCTTCTTTTTAAAATCCCTGTCAGAAAATATCGAGCACAAAATCGAATGATCATGTTGCTACATATTTGCAATCGACCACTGAAGGAAAGCTAAAATTAAAAAAGTATATCAATCATAATATCAGGGGCTGAAAATATGAAAAGTTAATATAATCTCACGTGGAAACGTCAGTGATTTTTGAACACAACTAGTCGCAAATGCTAAAGGCAAAATTATATCAAGCAATGAATTAGATATATTAGATAATTGCTTGCCTTTCCAAAAGAATATCTGTTTCGTTCTCTCCTTGGCAGTACATATCGTCTTCTGTACCTCTGGGAAACAGTATCCTTCAGGATTTTACAGACGGATGGTAAAGAAGAGGAATCATATACATAAATGGAATCCACAATTAAACTTGCAGAAATTTGTCATCTCAAAATATATTTAATTGTAGCATGTTTCTGCATTTTATCTATGATTTGTAATGTTACCTAAACCGACGAAACATTTTGTGTCACTGCTTAATGTATGGTAACAAAACTGGACTGGGTCGATCATTGCAGACAGATAGCTCAATCAATTGAGCATCAAAGTAGTGTCTGAAATATATGGTTTCAACCCCAGTCTTGCGGGTACATTTTCATGGGTCTTGTTACAAATTTAGTATGGTGGTCCACCACAGTATTCAGGATTGGAAGTACACCTAGCAGTGTATATATGATCACGTTGGTAATCTAGTCATCAGAACAATTTTTTTAAACGGTTTCTTAATTTGGACGTTGTTTTACTGATAAAAATGTTACCGCTTTGGTTCTCTCTAGTTATTCAACTAGTAGTATTTGATCCTACTAATTGAAATGAAAACAACGTCAATGCAAATTAATAACAAAATTATAATTCACACTTGACCAAAAAAAAACGATCAACATAATTTTGATCTAACTACTTAAAAAATCTATGAGAGTTATATTATCTCACCTCGTCTGATTCAGAAACATCGTCATGTGCTCCTAGTTTTGGCAGAATTATTTTTGATGGTGTCGCCCTCGTTATATTAGGATTCATAATTGACATCTACGGTAGAAATAATGGATCATTTTATTATGACAACATCTTATTTCCATTTTAAAAAAAAGTTTTATCGCACAAAATACTGACGTTTATCAAAAATAACACAAGTGATTGCATAGCATTTTTTTCCGTGACAGGTGTGTTTAAACATCGAATACACGCGTTTCAATATCACTGTACAATTGGACATAGATATTACTATTTAACGAAAGATGAATACCAGGTTCCCTTTAAACATTAAATGCGTTGTAAAAAATGGCAAATAGCACAATCCATCGCCTGGTTGCTCTTAGTTAAATAAATGTTTCCATTGGTCTTCTTTTTAAAATCCCTGTCAGAAAATATCGAGTACAAAATCGAATGATCATGTTGCTACATATTTGCAATCGACCACTGAAGGAAAGCTAAAATTAAAAAATTATATCAATCATAATATCAGGGGCTGAAAATATGAAAAGTTAATATTATCTCACGTGGAAACGTCAGTGATTTTTGAACACAACTAGTCGCAAATGCTAAAGGCAAAATTATATCAAGCAATGAATTAGATATATTAGATAATTGCTTACCTTTCCAAAAGAATATCTGTTTCGTTCTCTCCTTGGCAGTACATATCGTCTTCTGTACCTCTGGGAAACAGTATCCTTCAGGATTTTACAGACGGATGATAAAGAAGAGGAGAATTACATACATGAATGACATCCACAATGAAATTCGCAGACATTTGCCATCTCAAAAAATCATTATTATATTAGTGTATAATGAAAATTGTTGCCACTGTTGTTTCCGCAGAAAATCTTGCCGCTTCTGATCTTTCATCGATTATTTAACTAGCTTTTGTGTTATGTAGAGAAATGAATCACGTCATTTTTCTTAAGAAAACTTTTGTTTTTGAAATGGCAAGATCTACGTCATTTTTACAAATACTTTGATGTGTTTAAAATGTAAGCAAATATATTTGATAAAAAAAAACACTTCATTTCGCTTGTTTCTTATAATATTGTGTCTTGTATTAAAAGTAAGGATAATACAATATTGATAAGTTACTAGACATTAAAGATGGCAATTATTTTTTTCATTCCCTTGTAGAATTTGACAGAAATAATGATATCAATGCTTAAAATTAATTTGAAACGATATTTTGTTACAAAATATATTCATAAATTCAAAGAAAATTGTAAATGAAGACATTTACATTAATTAAAACATTGATAACATTATTATGATTGATTTAATCGAGGAATGAAAACGCATTGATTGCAAACTGTGTGGATTCGCGCCGGGGATTCCCATAACAAATATCAATCCGCTTGATAAAAGATATGAAAACATCCCATTAGGGTCACAGTATGGTAACCTTTTAAATTGGTCAATTAAATTTCTGCTTCCAGAATCTTTGACGTGAATTTCTGAGGATGAAATAGTTTGAAAGAGTTGTCAGAATTATTTTCGCATTTGCAGTCATCACTTTTAAAGAGTACAACAAAGCTAAATGAATATATAGTGAATTGGTGTAGATAAGCGCAGATAATGCATTCGATCTGAAGTACATGTGGTATAAATGTCACCAGAATGTGACCTGTTATGTGATGTTGTCAAATCTTGACAAATGACTTACTTTCTATATTTCTTAAAGTGAATGGTTGGGCAAAAGAAGACTTAAGTCGATAAAATGGTATCCAATATATTTTTCTTATGAAACTTTCAATGAGTTAGGCGACTTTGCTTTTACTGTGATAAAAAACGGGACTTCCCGTAATTTCAATAGCCATAATTGAACCGTCGTCTATATATGTAAGGACGTTTGGAAGGCAATTGAACACATTTAAACTGGTTTTCTTTACCCGACTATTCACTTTAACATTGTCTTCAGATTGAAAAAAAATACGGTTTCACAAACAATGAACAAAGAAGGGGTATCACTTTGGGCCGTTTAACGGCCACTCGCTGATAAGGCAAAGATCAAAGGGTGAAATATTACATTTTCCTTTTAAACTGAATACAAGAACAAAAATTTGTATTTTTAGTAGTTTTCATGACGAAACTTCGGTTGGTGAAGTTCAGTTCAGAAAACTGATTCATAATTGAATAAGTACATATAGGTCACGGTGACCTTGTTTAGCATTTGTTCTATTTAAGCATTAAGCACTTATTAAATAATTTTGCTGAAAACTTAGACTTTTCAACGATTTGAAAGCTTCAGATTGTTGTTAAGTACTGCATGATCTTGACATGGCCTACTTCAGATGATAACATCCTTAGAGAACAGTGTCAGGGTCACGTGCTTAAATTAAGTCATAATTAATGAAAGATATCATTTATTTACTAAGCTGGTTTTATTAACTAATTTCAAGCAACACCTTCACTGCAGATATTATGTCTTTGACCATTTCAGTGAGCAATTATAAGATTATCAAATACTCTAAAATAGCGTCCGCTGCATGAAGGTTTGGGCAAAATTGAAGACTAAACAGTTGCAATAGCTTCATCTCATCGTTATATATTCAAATCAACAAATAATAACACTTTCTTACTTTATCATTAGGAAAGTTGTCTTGTCCAATGGTATCGACAGCCAATACATCTTCTTTCTTCGGCGATGCGGAATGCCTCAGTAATTTTACAATCTGATAAAATGATATTGAGGATTAATATATATTTCAACGTCTCATATATGTATGTACGCTCACCAGTCTTTTACTTTTTTACTTTTCATGATGCCATTGTGTTTTATCATTTTCTAAATAGGTGTTATTTTTAATGTCGGCATTCAAAAGATGAGTACATGCCTTTTAAAAACAATTTAATAAAGGATCAACGCTTTTTTAACACAATGTCTAAATGAATTAACTACAACATCATCAACCATTCTTTGGTAAATTTGGTTTAAATAGTTTTGCATTGAATAAATGATTATGTGCACTATGATTATCATTTGCTATCTTGGTAAATAAATGTTTACCATTGCAACTTATCAGTATAGATTTAACAAATGACTTAGGTATCATACATTGCCCATTTTTCCTGTCCTGTCCAGAATAGAAGTGCTTCTTCATTGCCCATCCGGGATTTTCTGAACGGATAATAAATACAGACGTCAATAATATAAATATTTAAGAAACGGTAGGAGTTTTTAACTGCAAATGAAAATATTTATTGCAAAATTAATTTTTATATGGAAACTAACCTGCCTATGTAAACTCGAAAATATTAAAGGTTCAAACTTCAATTGACTTAGAGATTAAAAAAGATCCGTACATTATGGTATTTTCAGGTATATTGAACCATTCTCACTGAAATATGGGTTATATATCGATTTATTAATGATATAAGCGGCCAATTTGAAATGACGTAAGGAACACCTGAACAACAAAATCGCGTGCCTGACAGCTGTTGACAATATGGTTAACCACTGTCGTTTGTTAAAGCGATAATCGCTACCAGGGTTAAGATTTTATGCAAAAAAATGATTTTCCTCAATGTACAATATAAGAAGAAGGATACAGACATGTATATATTCAAAATGGCGAAAAAAACCTGGTATTGGCAATGTAAACAAACTATACATTCAAAGTACAGCTGATACACTTGTTTGCATCATGTTGCCTGTTAGCTCGTAGAATATCCATTGTAATCCTTTGTCAGTTACATTTTAAGCTGTAAGGACTTGGATGGAACTGAGAAAACAGTCAGGCAGTGCAGCGTACATGTGTAAGTGACTGTACTCTAAAGTGTATGCTTATTGTAGTATGGTGTATACATACATGTATGGTAGTGACAACTAGATATGGGGTCTATTTACTTTTGTTTATAAATCCCTGGTACACTTTTTGTATTACTAAAGTTTACTGTATATATATATGTAAAATGTACAGTTGGGTGGAGGGAAGCTAACCCTTACACCTTGTCTGCATTGCACTACACTCTGTACTGTACATTGTAAAGGTTAACTTACATTCAGTTGTAAGCCTGCAATTGTAGCTTCTGTCAGATTGGTAATAGGCATAAAATAGAATCTGAATTTCATTAGATTATCAACAGTTCCTTTAGATAAAAATACTTGTTTGACATCTGTTTATTATTTGGACCCAAATAAGTATCAATAGAATTCTAAGAAATTATATGATACTCCACATCCAAACATTTGCTCTCACCGATGTACAATGCATACTTCTCTTACAGTAATGAAGAAAATCTAATGTTATAATGTATTAAATTGAAAAAAAACATGTATAGCATCACGAACCTCTGGGGACAAACGAAATCATTTCGTCATAAGCATAGTTCCTTATATATATTACAGATATCTTTGATATAACCTTGTCGGATATGGAAATCACTACGTTATAATTATGAATTCGTTATAATCATGTTTTACTGTAATTATGAATTATGTTTTTTGTTTTTGCCATTTAAACAGAAGCACTTGCATACCAAATTACCTGTGTCCTTTGCATGATCATTTAGTCTTTCAAAATTAGATAATAATATTGTGTTACGAAGTATATTCCTGATTAAGATCATTAAGATATATATTTGTAATAAGAGATGTCTATGAAGTTGAAAAACTTCCTTTTGAGGGCAACATTGACCATGCCGCCATTAGCTATGGGGAGAGAACTGTAGAAGCTGTGTAAAAATTCATGGCGAGAAGCAGTTATTGGATGACTGCAGAATGCTTTCTTCTTACTTAAAGGAATATGAAGTTTAAAACATCAAAATGTTACTGATTATCTTTGGTATTCTAGATTTTATAAGGTTGATAGCATATTATACCTAATCACTAAATCTTATATTATTACGATTTATATGGGGTTTTGTTTCAGTTTTTATAAAGGTAAAATTACTACCATAGACTTTATTCTCTTTTTGCGAATAAATTATTAATAAAATAGATCAGATCAATACTTAACACACATTAGTAATTCTAAAAATGTTATTTGAAAAAAGTACTGTGTGACCTGCAAACACAAGAGTGTCTTCGATATTCCCTAGATGCAAAGATACATTTTAGATAGATGAAATATCATTTAAAGGACCTCTTTCACGAACAATAGAAATTTGCACACGAACCAATTTTATTAAAACTAAATGTTACATATAGCAACATTAATGCAAACCCGCATTTACAAAAGGATAGGGCACTAGTAATGACAACTTATTAAAGCCCTCTCCCAATAAGCCCTCTTCTAACATCTCTTTCCTAATTTATATTTATCTGAATCTTAAAATCTTGAAAGGCCCGCTCCCACTGGCGTTTAGTAAGATTTGCGAATGCATTGCGCACAAAATTGGCTGATATTTGCTGCACATACGCAATATTCGTAAATAGTACCTGTATCGGTCGCTCAATATCCACACAGGTCCGCATTTATCTGAAAGGCATGTTTTTCCGTGCCCAGGCTTTTTGAACTGCACAAAGTTTTGATCTCGGAAATCATTGCATTAAATACGCTATACTCAATACATGTTGTTTTTCATTGTATTTGAGAACAATTTGCGAAAGCATAACAAACGAGTTGCGTAAACCAAAACTACTGAATAAATATGGCAGAAATCGATATATCTGTCTTTTATTTCTAGTCTGTCGAGAAGTACAGATGGAGTATTGAGACCTCGGTAACATACATGTTCAAGCCATGCGATTGTTTCAAAAACGGAAAAGAAAACGTCTGTTTTTATTTGATCTTGAAACAGACTGGACCTGGTCACAAAGTCAATAGCTAGTATACCTGTCAATTAAAATAATATTTATTGTGTTTTCACTCTAAATCCTTCCAATTTCAAAAAAGAATCTACATTTTAAGCATATTTTTGACATTTTAAAGATGCTCCACCGCCGACAAAGCATAAATGATATTCATCAATTGAATGATAATTGGTGTTTAATCATGTATATATATGTCTAATTAACACAAAAAATAATATAAAATTATTTATTTTGCCTTTGGTGCATGAGCAATCAGTACTTCATTCGATACAGGACAAAGTGCTACGGAATTTTTTCGGGATGCAATTAATTATTTTTCAAATTTTCAACTTGAAGTAAAATTAGAAGCTCAAACTTTTCAACGGCGGTAATGGTGTAATTAAGTAACTTTTGTAACTGAAGAAAAAAATATTAAATCGTCTGCTCCTGTTTTTAATAGTGAAAAAAATATCATTTGTCAGCGGTGGAGCATCTTTAAATAATGAAAATGACCTCCAATCACCTACCTGTATGGTTTCTTGCCAGTCTTAGACTTTATAGTAAAACATTTTGTACCACACGTTTTTTATGGACATTTCACATCGGGGTGATGTTGAAATCGCTTCATTGGAATAAACAAAGTAAATTTCAAACTCTAGTTTCACATTTATGTATTACAACATATTTACATTATGTTTATGCTAGTATCAATTTGACAACTTACACTTTCTCAATTCTAAACAAGATACCACAAAGCATGGCAATAGCATCGCGTCTCGCGCTATAGGTTGGTATATATTTGTGATGCAGAATTGATGTGTATATCATGATTATCTCTTTAATTTAGACAGGTCGATGTTGTTCTAGATAAGTTCTTAATATTTTTCCACATTTACATGGAAATATCGAAAACGGAAGACCTTTAAGTAAAAGGAACAACTGCAACACTAGCTTGATAGCCCTATAGATATATATATGTATGCTTGCTCCACATAAAACTCAAAGACAATATGATTCGAAATGGCTATCTTATAAAGTTGACAATTTATTATTAAGAACCATCATATTATTATATTCTTTAAAATTTACCATTTGGTATTACAAATTTTGCAAAATATATCAACACTGTTTACATCCTGTGGTGGGGATTAATTAGATATTTTAATGGGGTTAAATCGAACGGGTTCTGAGATATAGCCTGAAACGCAAGGAAACTGTAATTTGGTATTTTGACTAAGTTTCCATGATAATTAAAAGAATGCAACACTGAAAATGTATGATTCCCAGGTCCCTATGTCAAAAGACACAACTAAGACACTAGCTTGATACATACATAATTAAATGGAATTAAAGTTAAACTGTTTTTGAGTTGTAGCGAGGAAAATGTTACGAACGGACGAAACTTTAAACGGCGCTTAAAGTCCCATAATGTTTTTATGATTATTCTACACAGTTAACATTGATGATCCTTATGGATTTATCTTTACTTAATTTTGTTAAAAATATGAAAACTTTCGACAAAAGGGCACATTGAAAATATATATAAAATAAAACACGTTAATGCGTATGTCTGAAAAAGCCTTAAATAGCCTAGATGTGCCTGTACGTACCCGGATCACTACCAAGTAAATCGACACAACGGGGAAAGGAGTAGGTGCAATAAAGGTCAATTTTGGCCCCAACAGAGATTGCCTTTATTTTGATACTATATATACATCAATATATGGGAATTATAAAATGCACACTTTCAATACATTCTGTTATGTTGTTGCCTAGCAACAGGCCTGGCAACGAGCATACAGTATTGATGCTAAAACAGACACTTGAATTGCTTTTAAAAATTTCTAACGTGTAGATTAAGGTGGAAACTTTAAGAAAGTTAGTACTTTGTGATGTGTATAAGAAATCATCGAAACCATGTCATGTTTCACAACACTTAACCATATTATAGCCCATAGTTACACCATAGCAACCATTTTCTCTCCATAGCAACAACACTCTAGACACTAAAAACACAAAATAATGAGATTTTAAACATATTTAATCAATCTAATTTTACGTCTGTTCATTCCATTTCTGTATTTCAGTTGTCGGTATTATTCTGACATTATTTAATCATCTAATTCTATTTGAGGGTAGCGTAGAAATAAAAACAACAGGGCAGTCTTCACATTTCTGGAATTTTATATCAAAGTCCCAAAAGGATAGCAACGACGTAATATAATCACAATCTTATGGCACTACTACACTACGGTACTACTTAACGATATTTATTACATGTATACGCTCGCTATTTACAAAAGTAAACTCGACAGTACTCTAATTCATGTAAATATTTCCAAGCGCAATAAACGAAGATTATAGATTTAGATACATGTACAGCAGGTCATGTTTAATTTACAAGCATTTTTCAACCGCGCAAGTGACTTCGGACTTGCACCTTTTCAATGTGTTCGAGAGGTTTGTATCCTGTTCTGGGAATTACGTTACGTCACATAGATCTACCCTTTCTTATCAATTAATAAGCTGTTTTTATGTTATTTACTTTCAAGCATGATCTTTTAATGTAAGAAATTACTTTTGACAAGCAACGCCAGTGTCCTTGCAGTGGTTTATTCCTAAATATTTAGTATTAATACTGGTAGCATGGCAACCATACAGTCTTTCATTAAGAAGTGTCCCTTTTTCACAATCAAATAAAATTAATCGCTTAGGCATCCTACCATACAGATGTAAATATAATCAACGCTCAGATAATGCACGAACAACAAGTTGTAGAATACATGTACATGTATATGCATTTTAACATTTGATCACAGTAAAGTCAATGGTTACATGTATAACTACCGGGAAGTATGTACATTGTACATATGTTGACTACGGTAATGGTGTCCTTATTATTATTATTTTTAGCTCACCTGGCCCGAAGGGCCGGTGAGCTTATGTCATGGCGCGGCGTCCGTCGTCCGTCCGTCAACATTTCCTTTAAATCGCTACTAGTCATAGAGTTCTGCATAGATTGTAACCAAATTTAGCCACAAACATCCTTGGGGGAAGGGGAACAGAACTTGTATAAATTTTGGCTCTGATCCCCTGGGGGCAAGAGGGATGGGGCCCAATAGGGGAAATAGAGGTAAATCCTATAAATCGCTACTTGTCCTAGAGTTCTGCATGGATTGTAACCAAATTTGGCTAGAAATGCATCCTTGGGGGAAGGAGAACAGAAAATTGTATAAATTTTGGCTCTGACCCCCCGGGGGCAGGAGGGGCGGGGCCCAATAGGGGAAATAGATGTAAATCCTATAAATCGCTAATAGCCATATAGTTCTGCTTGGATTTTAACCAAATTTGGCCCAGAAACATCCTTGGGGTTAACAGAATTTGTATAAATTTTAGGCTTTGACACCCTTGAGCAGAAAGAGTGGGGCCCAATAGGGGAATTAGAGGTAAATATTCAAATTCCTTCAGAAAAAAAACAATGAACTTGTATTCAGAACATTCCTAGGCATTACAAACCATGTGAGCGATACAGGCCCTCTGGGCCTCTTGTTTAATTATGTCAACTTGAATAAAGGAGAAAAATAGATTGAACAACATATTCACATACGGTTATATATGGGTTAAGAATGTTCCTGGTTCAATATTTCTAAATATAATATTTTAAATTGTAAATGGAACTATAGGCATACTAAAATAACACATGTAGGTATAGGCCTAACATATTATTACTAAAAGGCCCGCTACCTCTCCGAAAGGGCTCTTTATTCTTAAAATTGGAAAGTAAAACGAGATTGATAAGTTTGTAGATTTGCAAAAGTTATTAGCGTTCTGTTAATACTTCAATTGGCAACACATTCTGACTAATTTATTCAAAATAACCCTAATGCTATTTTCATAACGCGGGTCGTATTATGTTTTAGCCGTCGTCCTGACTGCGCCAGACAGCAAAACAGCGAACTGTTAAAATAGATTACGAAGGAAAGCTTGCATTTGTAAAGTGTTGAAGCCTTGTGTTAGGTCATCGATAAATATAATTTTCTTACACAATTAATGTTATTGAAATAATATTATTTCTTTATTTCGGAAAGGTAATGGGTCTTTAATATATAAATATATATATATTTTTTAGGAAAGGATGAATTGATAATTTCATTAAAAGTTGGGGTTCAGAAATTAAAAAATATATATATGTATAAATGTCGATTCGGACTCACTACCTTCGGAACAGGGGACAGAACGTCACAACTGCCACGCATATGCATGCTTCGTAATTAGTTGAAAAAATGAATCTGTAGCACTCTAATGTAAACAATTTTTTGCTCAATTAGATTTTATTATATAAAGGTATATAACGCCTTTATGATATAAATACATCTATCACATATAGAGATAAAATAACTACAGTAGTTAAACCCATGTCCAGTGTCCTACCGTATTGCACTACTCTAGCCTAGCTAGTAGGCCTGACTGTAGAATCGCCAACTTTTCAGATTTTCAAAATTAAAAAATGAACATTTTTCACATAAAACACATAGGCTTATACATGAAAATGGTGTCAATGAATAGGATTTACTGTATGACGGAATGATCTATGTTGAACTGAACGTTAACGTTACTGTACTGTAGGCCTACCAACGATACATGGCTTCGAATTTTCAGTGACGTACCGAAATGTCAGGTCATTGACGGGGTCCCATCTATGATCAAAATACTTCTCGTGAGATATACAGTAGTAAATCTATAGACTATATATATTAAGAAGAGTATACTTGATTCTTCAATTGAACATCACGATCCATGTTGAAACGACCGGGAAGACAATGTATATAGAAAATCAGCGTAAACATCGCCAGTTACGCTGTGTCAAAACACCGAGTACATTATAAAGGCGGGACCGTAATCCGGGCAAAAGAATACGGACACTATTTTTATCGCAACGTTTTCGCTACAGAAAATTGAGAAAGGCGCTTACTGCACGGAGTAATAATTTTATACATCGTCATAAAACTAATCAAAATAATTACTACTAATATTATTTTTATTCCTTAGTTCATATATGCACACTGAATATGTTTCCGATTTATTTTTTCCGGATAAATAATAGCCGTGCCCGATACCGTTTTATGTTATTATTACCGCCGCTGCGATCTCTGGTTCGTTAATTTCATAGAATTTTCTTTTTTTCGGATTGGCCGCATTTGTGTCCAAATTCGACATTTTGCATAAAGATTTAAATTTTTATGTTGGTTCTGTTGACAAAAATTGGTGTTTGGACAAAGCTGCGGCCAATGTGAAAACTACGCTTTTTCAAGCCATTTTTGCAAGAAAATGTATAAAAATGCATGAAATGGCCTAAATATATCGTCTTTTAACCCATCTAAAAATACTGTAAGTGGAAAATCATCTTTGATTGCGAAAATATCGATACTCAACTCTTTTGGAAAGCTGTGTTTGTGAGATTTGACATTGTTTGAATTTCTATACATTCTGGGGCCATAATTGCCCCTTATTGTACCTACTCCTTTGTAACATATTACACAGTAGAATGATTGATCAGTGTTTTTACAATGTTAATCCTTATAAAACTGGTTCTTCTTTCCAAAAGAAAAAATACACTATTTCAGTTGAATTATACTCTCCATTCTGACGACTTTTAACACGCATTTGTACGCAATAACCACAAAAGTGCTAAGTATTACTTAGTGTAGAATACCCCTCAATTGCCTCTTAATCGAACGCGAGTAATCGCTCTTACCTGTGTAGAATTGATCGAATGGTCTCGTGAAAAACTAATTGTTCGCTTAATACTTGCTTATTTCTAAGCAATTGACTTTACATGGTTAACACTTATTGTTTTCATATGACCAATCTCTGATAATAGATTTTCAAGGATCAATATTTTAAGTAGGATTTTAATTAATGTTTACAGAGACTCATTCATAAATACGACGGAAATAAGATGACAATGCATTAGCGTCGTCTGTCAACATTTATCAGTTGACAAACATACCTGGGTTGAAAGGTTATACATCGCGGCCATCATGTGTGATTTTACCTACGTGTGGACTGTGCCACCAACAGAGCGTAAATAACGGAATATCTTTCCCAAATCATTACTACAATCCTGATTAGCTACGACATTTTTAATTAAGAAATATCGCCATAAGGTTATAAAATCTATCATTTGTCAGATTTTTTTTGAATTAAAAATATTACGAAAACATAACAGGACTTTGATATAAGTATATATCTCTGTAAATAGCTGTTCCATTGGGGATAATACACGTTGGAATAATACATAATTTGCACATACCTTGTCATACTACTTCCTACACTATCTTTTGAAACAAAACACAAGGATCGATCCATATTTCATAACTGCTAAGAACGTATACTGTAGGATTTATATCATATATACAATCCTATCCTGCAAAATGGAAAACTTTCTGCACCCTGGTTTTATGTACCCGGGTAAGCATAAAACTGCAAAGCCTTATTCTTAGATCGGAGTACAATAACATGACATCATTCGATTATCAATGACGTTACCAATTTGTGAGGTAAGTAGTTTGGGTCAAAGTTTAAAATATCAACCAATCACAAGACCGGGAGGTGTTATTCCACTAGTGATATATCAATATATTTATCCAACGCTCAGCACAATTGTACATGTACGACGGTCTGAGAGTGAAATAACACGACGTATTGTGGTATTAATACATTTTAATAGAGATTCTCATGTGCAAATTTGGTATAGTTTTTTGCATGCGGCCAATATTGAACAGTAGATACAAACCGTGCAAATCAGCCATTTAAAAAAAACGTTTATTTTGCCCGGTTTACCAATGTCAATAACGTTTTTTCCTAACAACCAAAGATTGTTTTGGAGATCTTGGATATTAGTCAGTCTATAATGTAGATAAGATGGATAATTAAACATACACGACCCTAGAATGACTGTTACTATATTAGAAAAGGTTTGATCACACTCTGATTCTTTCCAAAAAAAAATAAAAAAAGAGGGATTGGAGGAACTTTTGTAGTTTACTAAATGATTAATCCGAATTTTTCAATCAGTCTGTGCTGTGAATGGATCATCAAACAGACAACCAGAAAACTGATTTCCATAAATTGAACTTTTCCCTTATAAACAAATGGAGAGGTTCGTACAAATAAACCAATTCTAACTCTACAATCTATTTATCGGCATTTCTTATAAGTGATAACTCAGCGAGAATGCAGAGGTGATCAAGGAGATTGCGCTTCAAATGTTGTGTCACTTTTGTTTGTGATACTTTCAATATACAGCCAGTCTGGTGTCGTATTGAGGTAGGCCTACTGTGCACTATGAATGTCGAAAAATATTGTTTATTTATGAATTATTCAGTACTATTCTACATGTTCTTTATACAGTGTTTTGCAGATTCTGAAAAGAAATACATAAATAAATACATAAGCCTAGACCAATTATTTTAAAAGTGGTGATTATCTGTATCCTTCGCCAGCTTGGTTCAAGTTAAGATTTCAGATGATTGAGAAACCGAATAGGAAACAAAGACCGAATGAAACATATAAATGGTCCTCGATGCGATACATTTGTTAACTAGTTTGTTACTGACCCTCTATAAAGGCATAGAGGGTCAGTAAGAAGTATAGGAGGCTTGGGCTACGCCCTGGCCCTCAATAAATGTTACTGACCCTCTATGCCTTTAATAGAGGGTCAGTAACTGACTATATAACTAATAATATTGCTAAATGCACATTGTTCTGGTATATATCATGGCATAAGATGAACTTTATTCTTACATAATGACCATTTTACAAAACTAGGTCACTCTGACCTTTTTACATTATGTTCTATGTACCAAAATGTTTTGTTTTCAACATATAACTCATAAAATCATTCAAAAACATAACTTGGTTGCAACAAATCAGAAGAATGACACTCTCGTTTAAGCCCCTCCAATAACTCACAAGGGGCTCCGACATGACCTTAATAATATGTCATATCATAATGTCTTATACCTCCCCCCCCCCTGTAAAAAAAGCTTATCGGTCATGGCCGCCATAGGACCCAAATTGACACTCCTTATTTACAAACAACAGTATTTAAGGTTGAGACGGATTCATATACACTTTGAGCAACTAAGTTATGTTCATCTAAGAATTGATATATAGGCATACAAAAGAGCACTTGTAGTGCTAGTGGCTGGTAGACAAATGATTGGTCTGACGAGTAGAGGGACCACCTTTTGTTTTCAAGTTCGGGACTGTCACTTGACTCGACGACTTGAGTTATATTTTTTAAGGAGAATATGTCTAATGAAATGGTCTTTATTGAATACAAATAATACCATGTTTTAAAACATATATTTTTCTTTTCGATGGGGAGGGGGTCCCTCTATTTTCCCACCTCTTTCATGCGATCTATCTTTTTATAGTACCTATACGTTTACAATTCGAAATGACTGTCACAAGGTGTTTTGCCCATCAGTTTTTTTTTCTTGTGATGAGAAATGTGTCATTTATCGATTTTTAGTGAACATTTCATTATTTTTTCGTCATTTCACAAAACTGAGAAGACGTTACGTCATTATTATAATTTCATCGTATTCAGCATGTTTCAATAATATTTCAAAATGTGTTTATTTGCCTTTGTGCGTTTTCTTGTTCTCTGTGCGAATGTGTCATTTTGGCAATTTTTGATAACTGGAATCCAAGATGGCTGTCATATGACCCCCATGGGACATAAGTTGTCAATGGCAACAAGTATAAAATGAAAACAGACATCATACCGGTCCTAAAAACTATGTTTTGAAAAACTACCAGATGGGTACATGGGAGCATATTTCTTCTCCCCCAATACTATACATTAACTGTAAGATAAGACATATATATATTTTTTTTATTTTAGTTGACCAACAAGTATAGGATGATAATGCGACTCGAGTTATAAATATATGACACACTTGTTTCACACGTATTAGAATAATTAAGCATTGCTACTTAAGAGATAAGCTATATTTGACGATAATGAAATGGTAATGGTTAGTAGAAGAAAATACGTTTAAATATCGGTCGAATGCCGGCATATTGTCCCATAATGTAATTCAGGTGATTTAATCCCTGTCTTTACATACACAAAATAAATGCACATATTTTGAGCTGCATAACCAGAATGTCACTTAAGCATGTTATATGATAAAGACCAACCCATGGAGATTCACAATGCATTTTGTTTTTACATAGACAAACAAGAGTTCAAAATTGTCAGTACTGTTGAAAATCACCATTTGTACATTTATGATATAGGCGGACCATGAAGCCAATTTGTGGTTTAAATATTTTACAATCACTGTGTTGGTAGTATGATAATAGAGTGGCATCTGCAGTTTTCATGTTTATGCTTCATCTTACCATACATGAAGTATAAAAATCTGGGATTTTAACAGTGTAAATATTATGTGGTGTGATTATAAGGCATCATTTTATTTCACAGCTTGATTCATCAAAAGTGTTTTTACATGTTACTGAAAACAGAATAGCTTGCCAAACTTTTCGCCAAGTTATGGCACATAAAAACCTAAAAGTGATGAATCACTTACTGTGAAACCTATTTAAAATGGACACACTTACGTAGGATATTACCTAAGAAGGGATATGCACATCAACATTCATGCGATCACCTGTTTAAATTGAGGGGTAATACCCTAACTAATACTACGTCATAGTGTCATGAATTCATTGCAAATTCACTTTAGGTAGAAGTGTACTATCATATTATATATGGCGTGATTGGGTGAAGCTTTAACAGTCCTTAACAAAGATACTTTACATACCTTGTAGGGTACTCTTATGAATTATTTCCACTATAATTTTCATCAGAGTAAACACATCTGCAACAATGTTACTGATATGTTTTTATGATGTCCTCTTCTGGAATAGACAGCTGTCCTGAATACAGAGGTCAATTACATATCATATTTCCCCAAATTGGACGGACATGACTGTCCTTTATAAACAGGTGTCCTTTATAGCTAGTTGTGTTTTTATTTACCCACCAAATCGATTTTAATACAAAGCTATTTAATGTGAAGTAATATTAGTCATGATGTGTCTTGCATATCTCAACAACAAATTTTACTTAATTCTTTAAAAAATTACTTACTTAAAATTTGATCCGATTAAATATCTTCAAATACTTACGTGGGACACTGGTAAATCTGAATCAGTTTCTATCCACGGGTGACACGATCAAACATAGACCCGTTTAGAACACATACAGGTAGATTGCCTTGATATAAAGTAATTCTAGGTGATATATATCTCATATGTTATTGGGTGCTCCAACACACCATTATTGAAGACATAAACAAACAAAATACATTAAATGATAACCTTTTTTCCCATACTTCACAGGAATATACCGTGGTTGCTAGGGAAAAGATATCTCTATCTTATAAAGGGGGTGTAAGATAGCTCACACGCGCTAGACAATAAGGTGACGTCATCAATACATGCAGCGTAAACTCCGGCGCGCATTGTAGATGACGTCATCAATTTTGACGCATAACGACGTTCCTGTGATCATGGCGCGATGAAAAAGCTGGAAACCAACTGGAATTTCATCATTTTTTCTACTAAGTATGGGAAAAAAAGAATCAAACAAAAGTCTGTGAAATGGACAGGGGTATCTCAAACCTTGTGAAAGATTTTTGGGCGTCAACCCTCGGGAAGCCTCGGGTTGACCGGCCAAAATCTTTCACTCGGGTTGAGATATTCCTGTCCACTTCACAGACCCATGTAAAATTTTATTAATCCTGGTATGATAAGACATATAAATGTAAAGAAGCACATACAAAATCTCACCCTGTCATATGTATTGATTGGTTCCGGGTTGTGTCGGTATTTATATGTCTGCTTATGTTTTAATCAATAGTGATCTTGTGTGTAACCTGTAACCTGTTAAAGACACTTGTAAACATAACGGTATGTTTATGTGGTGGCCAAAATATGTAACGAACCCTGTGAGACTGAAATTCAAATTTTGCTTGCATATTTTGGTTAAACTTTAAAAGCTAAACAACAACTTACAAATGAATAGGGAAACCTAAAAGTTGATATGCTTTTTTGTGGGTTGATAGGTCAAAAGGTTTGTTGAGGTTTTATCATTCAACTTGTTTCGGTTGTTTTGGACACGCTGTCGAAAATGTAAATTGATTACATTGAGCACACACGACGCAAGACGTCCGACGACCTCTAACGGACAAAAGGCAATTATGATTGGTTACTTAAAGTTTCGACTTTTCATCAATTTCAGTTTTTGTATTAAAATCACTCTTTATTTTATAGATTCAAGTAAGACACAATAAATACCACCGGAAACCTTTATTTCAAAACAATAGTCCCAGATAGCTTGTACTTTGACAAACATATATATATAAATGAAAACAAAACAGACATATACAGACAATATTAAATCTAAGCATGATATACATTAAAGGTGCGCCTACAAAGCATAAACGACACTCGTTATTTCAAAAATGACGTTTAATTGTGTTGACATATATGTCTAATTAACACAAATGCATAATGATTTATTTTTGCTTTCGGTGCATATGAAATTATATAAAGGCCATAGTGCAATGGATAAGTAACTTTTGTAACATAAGGAAAATATCAATCCGTCTGCTACTGTTTTGATAGAGAAAAAAATAACATTCATCACCGGTGTAGCATCTTAAATGAACATATACCTATTATAATGTGATATTCTTTCCTAAGTTGGAATACTTCTCTACAATTTGTTCCTTACTTGGTAAACATCGTGATTCCAATGATATATCTGGATCTGGAAAACCCCTGAACTATTTATAGACATAATTCGATGCATCTATATATATATCGGTGTTGACCTTTTCAAGGTTATCCTACGAAGATTAAATGGAACGTTATTGAGTGACTTTATTTACGACGATTTTATATTATAGCCTAACTAAATCGAATGGCCTGACAATCTATCCCTGTTATATTTAAATAGCAATGCGGTCTGCACGCACGACTCGTGTGCTAAGAAATGTCGTTTTAAATAACAATGTAGATATTATCGATATAGTTAACACTAATAGATTGTTAATATTCATACTGATAGGATAGACATTATTACAAAAGAATGGTTATAAGGCAAGCGGAAAAGTTAATTGGGAAATTGCGGATACGTCATTATCAATGAAAAAGTATTCAATAATGCATTTAAAAATAATCCTTTCGTATATGATAGATTAGTCTGCCATTATGACATCACATAGTTTACTTATCCACTATCATAATGAAATTGAATTGCTGGATTAAAATGCTACATGTACATCACGTTTTTTATCTATCAAATTTTGGTATGTATGATATGAAATTCTAGTAGAAACAAGTTATATATTTATATGATGTGCAAACATTTACCGATGGGATATATTTATATACTTTGTTTGATCTCATTCAAATTGATATACAATTAATTGCTATTTTCAAAGTGAATCCTTGTACAAAAATGAATCTGAAATAGAGAATATATATTGGCATATTGTTCAGTCTAAACGATATGTACATTGTATGCATTTCATTAATATTAAAATGTATTTTATAATGTAAGAAAACATGAAAAACACGTGTTTGGTTTGATACAAAGTGATATATTTACACTTGCTAGGCTTGGTCACTATACGCTAATACTAGCCGATTTTGTTTACCATAACTGCATGGTAACATTGAACTTTGAACTTGCGTAAGGAAATGTTCTGTGCAACGTAAAAGGACTACTTTTTTTAAAAGAAACACATGGCTTTGTTTACATTTTGACGCAACATTACGTGTATATTGTTGTTTTTCATAGAATTATGGAAAAATGTAAACGATATATACATGTTTTATATTTTATATATGATTCAAACAATTTTAAAATTAACAATTGTATAAAGAAACGGAAAAAATATCCCGACCGGGGCGACGTGCTTTCATTTTTGTTAAAAATGATGGTTGTCAAATGTAAACATTACCTCTGTGCCTATGTTCGTCCTACGATCGAGTCTTTGGGATGGACGGGCGTGAGACCCTCTGATAGAGGTCAGTTATAAACATATCATCTTGTCTTTGTTCTTTGAGTATTTAATCATGTGTATTATAAAACATGCACCGCTAATAATCCACGTGTTGACAGTTACGCGTCACCACAAATACATTGTTCATATCCATCGAACACAAGTGAATTTGTTTCATCTATCGATGGCGATATGGATCTAAGCGAAGATTAGATTATAATCACATGGCTACCAAGGATGTAATACCGTCAAGTCAGACGACATCTCCAACACATTGAGCTACTTAAAAATCGGTGTTTTGCCAACTTCGGCAAACTAAAGTGTGTAAGCGTGCGTCAGCTTCGCCTCGCTGCACAATAACGGTCACCGAGTTCACACATGTGGCCGTGTACAAATTCTTTATGTTATTACGCTATACATTAACTTTTAGCAAAATTGAATATATATTTAAAGTTCTGATCTGATTAAATAAAATTATCTCTGAAATTTACTTTGTTTGTCATGTTTATTTTACACTAAAATATTGAACTTTTTTGTCTTTCGCGGATGAATAATTCTACCTTACGTGAAGCGCCATCATTCGCTGTTCAAATGAGTAAGCTCCTCCCACTTTTGACCGACTTTTATTGAATAATTACGTCACTTTCAAATGACGATTTTATTGCATAAAATATAAATAAAAAGTCGTGTGAGTGTAAATATAGGGATTGGATTTCGTTTTTATGTTAACCATGCTTGTATGGAGCAATTCCTCTAAGAATATATTCAATATGGGGCGCTAACGCGCCCCATAGAATATATTCTTAGAGGAATTGCTCCATACAAGCATGGTTAACATAAAAACGAAATTCAATCCCCATATATTAATCTTCAATAGCGTAAGAACAAATAATGCAATTACGTACAATATAGTGCAAATGAATAACAAAACATATTTCCGCAAAATGGAAGTAAGTAACAACAATATATGAAAGTATTTTAAGTTCAACACAAACATTGCAAATGCTATATGAATGCAATGTACTTATTTCGAGCAGTTAGTTTTTTTTTTTGCTGCTCGTCAGAGGAATAAGATAAATCAAAAACAAGTTATCCCCATAAACAAAATGGTGAGTTGTGTCTTTTTCAAATCGGATTGCAATTATACATTTAAAATGAAACTTTGTTGTAGGTTCAATATAAAACTTAAAACAAAATTACTGAGTGTGTCCAAATGATTGCATTAGCCTTTGCAGTTCAGAATATTTTGATTGTAGTATTACAATTGGGATTGGGCAACAGGCTATGCCTATATTAACCCTCTCCCTCTTGCATGCATTTGCTAATCAGATTTAATAAAATGACGCACAAATCTGCACATTTTTTCCGACATTTACTTAAAAAGTTCTAATACCTACTTCCCGGCCAGATTCCGGAAATAATAACAAGTACTTAATAAGATACATTTTACTGATAACCGGTACATTTTTGGGTTCATCGCGTGACATTTTTGCGCCAACCGTTGGGAGTCTTTCTGTCCGAGGTTTGATAATATCTAAATAAAGATCAGAACAGATCAGAGACATGATCTATAATGTAAGTACAATGTAAATATCACACCATATGGCATACTATCGTCAAACCTGCATGAAATACACTTCCTCAAGGTGAAGTTCCTTCGAAGAAAATCATCAAATACTAACTTCTTGCTTGCCTACCATATACATAAGCTAGGGGTATTTTTGTGTTCCTTCATCGGCACACAATACAGTTTTATCTGTAAAAGTAACTATCAGGACACAATGTATACTCTACGTTGATATCAGAGCGGTAAATGTATGTTGACTTTCTGTCGAGGAGCAGGTGTACACGGGCCGAAAGCATTACCACACGGCCAATGCCCTGCGTTGTTTGGGATGCTTAGGCAAATAAAACAAAATCTGGTCCTACATGTTCTATTACGACATTCCATGTGCTTACAGTGATCGCTGTCGTCGAATTCTATGATGCATTGGCACTTTGGGCATGCGCGAACTACAGGGCAACCACGAACATTTACAATTATTCTCTCCTGACATGTACTCAGTAGAGATTTGGTTTGTTCCAGGCTTTTTTGACATTCTGAGTTTTTACACATCATCCATGGTGGGATCACTAGCTGCAAGCATCTCCTACAGAATGTGTTGTTTTCATCCCTCTGCCCACAATAATAGCACATAAAATAATTTTGGCAGGTGGCAATGATAGCTTCATCACATTGAGGACAGAGATAGACATTTTTGTTTCTGTCTAGCCAGTTTGTAAACAACACGTTTAGAAACAGGAGTCTTTCATCAGCAGTCAGGCAGGCCAGAACACTTACTTCATTGAGCTCCCATATGCCCTCACAGCGTTTGTTGTTTCCGTCCGGTACATATGGACACTTGACTTCGATGTTTCCACTTTTGATGGCATGCCAATAATATTCAAACAGGTTTTCTGGAACTGTTTAAATGCACTTATTACTTATTTCAGATACATATTCCATATGTAGATTATCCATATTAAGATTATGCCAGCAGCAATATGATTGGTCATATTCAAAGGTCACAAGAACGTGACCCCTAATGGGATGTTATCAGAAATTTCTTAAACGTATTATAATTACCTGCATTTTTGGTATATAATATGGCAGGTAGTACAGGAAAGGTGATCAGAATAAAAACAGATCAATTGAATCATTTTTTTTTTCTTTTTTGCAGATTCCATATTTTTATGTAGTATTTGTCGGAAATATACAACCGGCATAGATCAATGGCACGACGAATGCCATTATTACAGAAACAAATATTAGGCCAATTCAACGTATAATTTGTGATTATTTTTTGTCGTTGAGAAATAATGAGTACATAAATATGTTTTTTGAATAGCCCCTTTGTTACATTTTAAGCGCATTGGGCGCTAATTACGGATAAAACGTTATACTAATATGACAACTTACCAACAGCGTGCCCACAAGACATCGAAACACAGTCACCTTCCCAATATGGGTCTGTAACGTCGGGTTCTTGTGACTTGTAGCGAGCGCCCGGATCCCTTTCCTCGGGCCGTTGCACAACAAAGAGTTTGGTCAGTCCAGCGTAGTCAGAGAGTGACTTCCCTTTCTCTAGAAAGGTACACTGATTCTTCACCCAAAGATCAACATCACATCGAAGACGGAGGGAATCTTTAACATGTTTGATGCATTGGGCGACATTCCAGGTCTGTCGTGAAATTAAATTGATTTGTTAGGTAAACTCATTGTCATTCCGTCATTAAATTTTGCATTAACTCCAAAATAAGTAACCAATGACATATAGAGAAAAAAGAGAAATTTTAAAGGGCCACTACCTTTCCGAAACGGCTTTTAATTTTTAAAATAGGAATGTAAAACGAGATCAATAATTTTTGTAGAGTCGCAGAAGTTATTAACATTACGTTTACTAGCACACTTATCATCACCTTCAGAACTGTTTAATTAGAATAAATAAAATGTAAATTTTCATAACGCGGGTCGTTTTGTGTTTCCCGCCGTCGTCCTAAATGCCGCGCGGTAGTTGACTATCACTGCGCCAGACGGCAAAACAGCGAAATGAATCTCCACTGTTATCGTACATTAGACAGGAAATCTTGCATATGTTTGGTGTTGTAACCTCATCTTAAGCATCGATATATAAATTTTCTTTGTTATTAATGTTTTTAAGAAACCTTTAAATTTTGCTCCGGAAAGGTAGTGGGCCTTTAAGAAACCACGATAAATATGACTAGTATTATAGATTACAACTCAGGACTATATCAGTGTACATTCATGAAATATCCGTGAAGTTTGACTCTCTTTTAGGAAGTCAAATTAGTTACATAAACAGTATTACTGTAAGAGTGGTGTAAGTTTGAGCTTAAAATTCAATTAATCAAACATAGAAAATAGTGCAAGGGCCCTTCTACGTACTTTTAAAAAAAAAATTTTGATTTTTCCTTACCTTTGACACCGAGGTGAAAAAATCGTTTTCATCAAAACGCCAGATTCCGATATGATTAATCCGCAACACCTTTTTACGGAAAATGCTATCACAGACCTAGTAAAAACAAAGATGACTTTGCAATAAACGGATACGTATAGTAAAACGCAAAGAACATTTATCTAAATAAGTAATGTAATTAACCTTTATGCTTAACTTTGATCAAATACTATAAAAACTATCCTCTCAAAATATATTGGTATACTACTTAGTAATCTGAATAAAGTGTACTGATGTTATTTTGTAATTTTCAGTTTCAATCTTTTGCGATTGATTTTTTTTGTGTTTATTTCAGGTATTAAAAGCTAAAACCTCATTTAATCCGACATTGAATACTGTCAGAAATCCAGTTACATTTTTATAATTCATATTTCTTTTTAGGTTGTTTAATCCTGAACTGGATTATGAAATTAATCTCGTAATTTTCCGTTATTGCAGTCATCACAAGCTTACCTTAGCGGTCAATGGAGGTAAATCTCTTATCGGCTGAAATGTACATTAACTTGTATATTCAGTTATTTATACTTTTGTATATTTTACATGCGTAATATGTCATAGTTTAAATAATAAATCGTTTAATTTAATCAGAATTAATTTGAGATCACAGAATATCAGAGATCAGATAATTGTATTTTTCATTTTCTTTCTAAATTGTAAAATGTAGACAATATACTCTACCAACTCTACCTATCAAGAGAACGGATTTGCATGGCGAAGATATGTATTGAAAAATACTCACGTTTGTAACCATATTCTGGACCTTCTGCTGAGGAATATGCTTCTCTTTAGTTTCTGTACGCATCTGAAACCACATTTTAAACAGACACATTGATTAGGTGAAGGTGCATTGATTCGAGGTCTTTATATATATTGATAAAACGGGTAAAAATATATATTTCTTTTTTGTCTTATATTGAACTCCAACCATTTTCGTAACCTAACAATAATAATACATTGCAGGCCGTACCACATTCGTCAATACTTCGCTTCAGAAACCGCTTTTTCCGGTACTCATGCCGGGCCGTTAGACATTATGATATCGTTCTATTAAGTGCACAGTATACATGTAAACAACTCATATACTTTCATTTGTGACTATGCAGAAAAATGATTAAATGTTATGACAAAGTCCATCAGAAATACTCACATTTGGATTTTTGACTATTCAACAAAATATATATTAAGAAATGATTGCTTAATTTAGCTGTTCACTGGTGTATGAATTATATGTCAAAATTTGATTAGAGGCATGTTTCCCACAACCCCGATTAGCATGGTGCCGCGCCGTGTCCTTTTTTACCTGCCATGCCCCCTATAACCTAACGCCCTGCCCTGTTTGTCCCCAGTACATTTTTACTAACCTACCCAAAATACCAGGCAGTCGCTTGATAATCAAGTAAACAAAAGAGGTGTGACCACTCCCTGAGATAGCATACGTTTCTCATATTTAAACATTTTTTTCTTTAGTATGCTACTTCAGGTTCCAATACGGTATTTTCATATTGAATGTAAGGTTTTCTGTTGATAATATACATGTATGTAGTATTTTTCACCCGAGTTAAAATATCACTTTTGATAAGTTTAATCAATATTAACCAAGCAACACAAGACAGCATATCAAACCAAAATGATAACGTTACGTGCATCTTTTCTATTACATGCATTTTTTTCATTTTTCAATAATTAGAGCATAAATATGTTGTATTATATTCTTATTATGTTGTTTTCCCAATGTGTACCCCATGTGCGGAACCAATTTAGTAAGCAGAACAATCGCTGGTGATGATAATGCATCTGGTATCAATTAGCCTTTAGCTTGTTTAGACCAAGAGTAGAGATTAAAAAACGTAATAAATTGCATATTAGCACTCATTACAATAATATGACAGTTTCCATCACATTCGATGAAAGATAACTGCTATCCATCAAGACACATAACGGTATGCGTACGGCGTGAACACCTCGAGAGTTAATTTAATGATACAACGTCCTATCCATATCTCATGCGCATATACATGTCCATTTAGCAGATATTAAAACATTTAAATTAGGAAAATAAGGTTTCAAAAGCTCAAGTGTAGGGAGTGATATTTTTTTTATTAAAACATCAACATTTACCCTCAGTAGCTTTGAATTCAAAACTGACCATATGCACCCTAATAACACAACAAGTAGTGATATGACTTTGTAAACTATATATATATATTTATATACTTAAACTTTCAAATGACGTTGTGCGTCATTAGATATTAAGAATAAAAAATATCTTTAACTTTCAGGCCATATTCGGGCGATTGTTTTATTTACTTTAGCTTAGATACAAGATGACATCATACAAAAATGTAGTAAATGATGATATTGAATACTCGCAGGGGAGGTAACGGTATTGTGTATATATATATATATACTATCCTTAAAAAACAGAAATGCCTAATATGCTCTTGGGTTAAGCAAATATTTTCAACTCATATATTGAAATGTATCCATATTACTCACGTTTGATATCGGATCCTCATTAAAAAGCTCACATTGTTTTGTCCATCGTGAATGTGGTCGGTTCTGAAATTAAATAAATACTCATTTTATATATAAGCTTATTTGTCGTGATAGCGCGGGTATTCCATGATGGTTAATACGCTAAAATTCCATCACTGCTAAATTAAAATATTCTTGTAAAATACTTTTGAATGACACAACTAGATTTAAAAACACAAAAATATACAGGTCTTAATTATAAGAGACATTTGTAAATAATTTAATTTCACACTCATTACTAATAGTTAGATCTTTGAGATTATTTTTCCATAGATAATGTACGTCAAGTATAATTACGTCATACATACATAACGTTGTCGCGATTTAAAAGCGGCACAGTCGTTTTCTAAGCGTTTATGAAACAATGTCCTTTCGTCTTTTGTCTATGACTTCATAACCCAAAGATATTGAGAATATTGCTAAATTGGATACATCTATTAAACTAATCCAGAATGCATATGTTTTCAAAACATTCACATTTGTTTATCATCCTCTCTGCGGAGGGATATGCGTCTGTCGAATGTTTTGTAAAACTCGTATCTATTTTAATGAATAAGCTATATTTTTCTTTATAAGAACGGTATTTTAGTGAAATGATTGCATGTACAAAAATAATCCCCTTCGTGATAATATGCATATAAGACTTTAATATCATTGGTTAAAACATAAACAGAGTGTGCAACGAAAAATAAAGGAAATTAATCTACATGTAAATACGATTTCTAAAGCTACTGATGATAACTTAGTTAAACAAGTGTTTTTGAATTTGGAATAATTTCTCAAATGATACTATTTGCATTTCCACTATTTTAAAAAAAATCGCGTTTTATAATATTTCTATGGAAACAAATAAAGACTATAATATTTGTGTATATACAGGTAGTTGGCTTTTATGGGAGACGATATTATCATGATAGCTATCCCGGGTCGTTATAATGAAGGTACCGATAGACTGACAGATTACGATGACAATCGTCTTTGCTGAACTGTATACAATTTTTAGTATGTCGAATATTGTTAAGAACGCTGAGATATTCATTCCCGTTTCACAAGTACAGATACAACGCAAACTTTATGTTTGTCGTCCCTTCTGCGGAGTGTCTTGTGGAATCTAAAATTAATACTGTTGAATAAGAACATGCAAAAAAAAATGTTGAATATGTTGAAACACAGGGAATCATTAAATTAAATCTGATTATGGTGTTTAAAGCTACTTTTGATATCCTAGTTAACAAAATGTTGTGGATTTCAAAATTTTGTAATTAAGCTGTTTGAAGTTAAACAAATACAATTCATAAAAGCATAACGTTTAAGAGTATTTCATATATATCAATACGGTGTATAACCTCAATTATTTTTTTTAAATCTGATAATAATTTTAAAACTACATTTGTATTTTTTGATATCCTAGGTGACATAATTCTTTGAATTTCGAATCACTTTCCTTATGATGAAGTTATTTGCTTATCAGCCGTTTGTAGTTTTGAAATTTTATCACATTTCATCAATAAAAACATAACGTTTGTATTGAAAGTATTTCATACACTTTGAAATATACTATATAGTGGTGTATGCCATCTATACTTGTTATTGGACAACTTAAAATAGCATGTTTTCATTATAACCCTCAATATGTATAGCCTTCGATGAACATATTGTGTACTTATTTATAAATTTATACAAAATACTCACGTTTGATATTGATCCCCTATCAATACGGTATGTCCGTGTTCTGGTTGGTTGTGTTATTACATAAACAGTTATTTTATTTATAATCTTAATCGATGTGAGAGTTTAATGCTCAAAATTATATTTACTGTATTGTTTTTGAGTCGGATAAACAGTGTGTGTGTATTTTAGATGTATCGGTAATAAACTTACTATAACTCATTTCGTCTACACTAAATATGTACATACAATATAAAGTACTCAGGTTTCTTATCGGATCTCTATCAAAACGCAGTATGGTCCGTCGAGGCTCTGGTCGGGTTCTGAAATTATATCAATACTCATTTAATAGATAACCTTATTTGCCGTGATAACGCGGGTAACATGTAATATTTAATACCCTACATATTAACTGTTACTAACTTTTGAGCGAAAAAACTGAAATTAAAAAAATCATTAACAATGTACACGTCTTAATTACACTCGACATTTTGCTTATCGACAAATAAATCACTTAACTTCTCCAAAAAGCAAAAATTCATGTTATTATAGAGACGAAGTCTAAATTTAAGTTTGTCCCACTTTTCCTCCCAATAGCCAATCAGATCGCTCCTTACATTCCAATATCGCAAAGAGCCGTCGACTTTAAACTTCCCCAGCTCATCGCATTGCTGATCCTGCGATATGATGTGTAGTGTAAAAAGTGCAGCATTTTGTGCATTTTCAAGAATTGCCGATTACATTATTAATCAATATATGAACACACGATTGAATATCAAATATTGTTCAAATAATTAAAAAGTTTATATCTGTCGGTGGTGGAGCATCTTTAAGTAAACTTTCTTACGTAATCTTCTTTCTCATTGATCTCGTCAAATGATCTTATAGCGATACCCTTGTAGGTCGTCTTTCATTAAAATATTTACACTTTTATAATATTTTTCTTGCTATTTTAAGTTCTAAAAGTATTGTACGTAAAAATAGCTTAATTACATATTCTTTAGGGACCGCAGAATCAAACCAAAAATAGATTCCTGGAAATCCCCTTTTGGGCACAAGATTTCATAGAGAGGTGAATGTGTCGGAGCCTGCTGATTGGGTATCCAGGGTGCATCAGTTTCAAATGTTTAATGTGTGGGTTGGGCAATACATGTAGATGTAAAATATATAAAGAAATTTTAAAATTCTGTCAAGTGTGTGTCTGACAGGGGGAGGTAATCAATATTAGAATTTCATGAATATTTTGGTCAATTTTTGGTGTGGAATTCAACATAAGATGGCACCCCCCACATAAAAAGTTTAGCAAGATGGTAGATCTTTATTTCTTTTTTATTCACAGGTATGCGAGATGCCATTCTTCAAAATTAGTGACAGGTGACCAGACTTGAAAACTCCATTTAACCTTGACAGCGGCAAACGTTAATATATCGTATATAGCGAAATCATTTGGTTCTGCGGTCTCTATAGGATGACAACCGGATATGACGTTTCCGTCATTCAGCGTCCCCTGGACACCATTTGACTGAACCCAATCTGCATGTATTTGACTGGAAATCGAGTGTTGAAGGTATTTTGCTTGTATTTTATAAATATTTGGTAGCTATTTTTAGTACGGAGGCCTTTCTGTCTTGATAACGACACTGTAAATTGGTGGATTTTGTTGAAAAAAATCACATTACACATATGTTGTTAATATAGCTTAGCACATGAACCAATATCTTAGAAAGTGATTATACAGAAGATGTTTTTGTCACGATTATGACACAGGGGCTTGGGGCAGTATGACACAGGGGCTAGGGTCCTGGCCCGGGGGGGGGGGGGGGTACATGTAAGAAGTCTGATGACTTAGAATATTTAGAATATGATGTGTATTTCAATGATATTTGGTAAACTTCTCTGAATTCGTGTGATACTCTGTGATTAGGAGTTATTCAAGCCGAATAATTCTCTTTCCCTGTATTTATCTATTTATCATAATCACTATTCTATTATCTGTATATGTAAGTCAAATATTTTATATATAAATTCATCAAATGGATATAGTGTTGTTTGGTTCTGTAAAATAAACAGTATAGTCTTCTTTTTCAAAATTAAATGTTTAAGACTGGTCAGGAATAGGTAATAGATTCAGGCTGAAGGACGGTGGTTTTTATTTTGATACTCTGGGTTCCTCCAAGTATTGACACATCCTTAAATGGCCATGAACCCTAATCGATCTATATAAAACACTTTTCTGTTTTTGTGTTCATTAATCAGCTACTTTAACTCTTTCATTTTAGTCATTTATTTATTAATTTATATACATTTCTTCTGTTTCAGCCGAGCTTTGACCATGGTACCTTTTGGGCCGACACCAGTTTTAACAGCTTTTTCCTGACATGAAGACAGCGCCAAGGGGAGTTAACTCATTTCATGAAAAATACTAGACAGAGTTACCTTTCCATAATTGACCTGAGTATTTAATTGTGAGTATAATTTGTTTTTTTTTTTCTCTATACATTTCTCTCATATACCTCTTTGGTTCAATTATCAGTGTTATTAATTTCTTCGAGATGGATAGTCGAGAGTGAAATTCGAGTTATCTCCCTTCCATTGTCTGTACATTTGTAGGTCTCTGGTAAACGGGTTTTTTTTAGCAGTGAGATGGTGCAAATTTAGAGGTGAATTGTGTAATTCTTTCACTTCCAGATCTTGTAACTGACTAGTATACATCAATATGTGAGTGAAGGATAAGTTTAATTCTATTTTTCAAAACCATTTTCTTTCTAATAGCCACGATTCTTTAGTTCTGTCCAGTTTTTCGGGTTCAAATGTTGCTCTAGATTTGATTTTATCTGTCCTTGGAATCCTTCAGAGGTTAATAATTCCCTTTTTTACATCAATTGGTATACATTTTTAATTTTAGAATCATCTGATTCAGAAAATCAGGGCAAATTTGAAATTTTTGGGGCTATTTTGTATCCATATTTCATTAGCTGCACCGTAATTTCTCTGTGTTATATCAGATATATTATGACATGATATGTTATAATCATTTCTTTATGATATTCTATTGTTTACTAAGTTATATATCTATAGTATTGAGCCAGTTCTGGAACTTTGATTTGCTTAATTGTTCAGTTCTGGATATTTTTTGCTAGAAATTCCAAAAATGGTGGGTGGGGTCGTAAAGAATATGAGTTATCTCCCCCTGACCTCCAAGTTTAATTCAATTGGTCATATTTCCCTGTAGTACACATAACTATACTATAGTTATAAGTAAAAGTCAAAAGTCTAGGTTCAAATTTCATTGAAATATTTAAATTTTTATTTCAAAACTGTTTCAATTCTCATAATTTTTCTTACAGGAATCTTCATCGTCGATACGAGTACACAGCTTGCAGTACCAGACCAACCCATGCAGCGAGCAAACTCCCATTTTGGAATCAGACCTTATGGACATGTAGCTTTCCAAAAATGGTAAATTTGAAAAATATGTAAAATGCTATAGGGACCGCAGAATCAAACCAAAAATAGATTCCTGGAAATCCCCTTTTGGGCACAAGATTTCATAGAGAGGTGAATGTGTCGGAGCCTGCTGATTGGGTATCCAGGGTGCATCAGTTTCAAATGTTTAATGTGTGGGTTGGGCAATACATGTAGATGTAAAATATATAAAGAAATTTTAAAATTCTGTCAAGTGTGTGTCTGACAGGGGGAGGTAATCAATATTAGAATTTCATGAATATTTTGGTCAATTTTTGGTGTGGAATTCAACATAAGATGGCACCCCCCACATAAAAGTTTAGCAAGATGGTAGATCTTTAATTCTTTTTATTCACAGGTATGCGAGATGCCATTCTTCAAAATTAGTGACAGGTGACCAGACTTGAAAACTCCATTTAACCTTGACAGCGGCAAACGTTAATATATCGTATATAGCGAAATCATTTGGTTCTGCGGTCTCTATATTAAAAACTGAACGTCTTTAAAAGATCATGCAGAATTAAATCCACTTCAAACTTTATGACGTCCTCCACTAATTGGTGGCTATTCTACCTACAAGTACCCAATTCAGCTTGTTTTGATTCTTAATTTAATACCGGTACACACAATAGGTTTATGATTCCAACCCCGCAAGTTATCTTGATCGTATATTGCGTCATGGTTCAATAATTACAACTTGTCAAACATACAGGTAAGCCACAGTATCCAGCTATACAGGTGCCTCAAGGTGACCATCGATAATGGCCAGAGGGCAGAATCGTTATCTTCTGTGTTTGCACGGCTTTATGAGAATGGGGGCAGTATCTTTATATAAGATGTGATTTTAGAATTGTTTCTATGGAAGTTTGTTAAGACAAACAAATATACTTTACCGTTTAAAAATCATATAGGTCCATGAGTTTAAAACACATAAGTACCATTCTTATTAGATACATGAACATGCTGGTTGTAGAGCCTGGGTAAACATGTACAAAACATATAGTAAGTGATGCTGAATACACCTCAATTATTGTCATGACAGGCAGCCGTGAAGTGGAGCTGACGGGAGCTGTACATATGCGTAAATCATACCAATAATACATGTATATATTATAATCAAAATTAATGTAGATTAGGTACTTATTCAACATTGTAATATGGTATTTTATATACATAGTCATGATAATCAGGTTTCTGATATATGTAAAAAGCCAGTGTAAAAAAAATTAAATTAATGAAAAGATATTGGATGAAATATGATATTCCAATAATCTTGAAATAAATGTTTTAGTTAACTATACACTTGGTATTTAGATTATTTTTAATTTTAATATATAAAGCTTCATTAACAAATAAATTAAAATGCACTACCAGTTAAAACACATATCCCTATTGACTAGCATTGTTGTATAACTGTACGTATTTGTGTGATGAGTACAATGTACATATGTATGTATGTATGTATGTATGTATGTAGAGAGGCTGCCACCTAAGTACAGCATGCTATAAATGGACCTCCTGGGGTTGGGATAAGGTACTACATGTATACAGGTGTTGTTAGTCTGTGATACACTTGACTGAACATATTGAAGGGTGCCCAAAGAAGGCCCCAGGCCCCTGGCCCCACTCTGACCAATGTTAGGTAATTTAGATTATCATACCCGTGTGGTTGATGGAACAGTATGAAGTCCAAGTGACCATGGCAACTGCAGTCCTAGCCTAGGGGTCTACCTTTCGAGCAGGCAAATTTAAGTGAACAATATACTACATGTATGGATCATACATTAATATTGTTATCATATAACTCACGCGGTTTGTAAAAGGTCAGATTAGAATATTGTCTAATTGTCAAATTATCAAGGTTTCTAGAATTAAAATAATTATGACAAATTCAGAATCTAATCAACAACTATGAATCTACAGTTTAAATGGGTTTATTTTGATTCTGTCTGTTTGATTTGTTATCAGACAAGTGACCTACACAATTTAGCGATCGGTTCTTTGATTCACTGGTGATGCTCACGAACTGCCACATGCCCGATAATAAAATTTTTGCTTTCTTAAGCCAGTGATTACAGGTTCCTCAATCGTTGAGTGTAATAAAGTGTAACTTTCTAATGCGATTTTTAACGTCATTATGGACGATTTCTCATTTTTTCCAATGCCATTGCAACGCGCCAGGTTCCATGTAGCAAATGTATACGTATTATACAAACTATTCGCGCCCCCCTTGCCGTTTAGAAAAACTATATTCCATACATACAATAGTTTAACATATTTTATGAAGAAAATTCATTTGTTTATGTTTATATCTCATTGCTTTTTTATGTCCATCCAATATATTCCTTTTTTAATCAAAATAATTTGCCGATCAAAATATCTATTTGGCGACGATTTGCTGTATACTACCAAAAAATCATTTACTTCTCCAAGGCAATGTTCAGTCACTTTATGCGTACCGAAAAATAAATGAGAAAGTTCATACTTTAAACATACTTAATACATAGCTAAGAGGAAGGCTCTGGGTTCTGTCCCCTGCCGCCGAGTCACACATAATGTTATAAAAGTGGTTTTTCTGCTCCTGCTTAGCGTCGCATACTGGGTAGTGGGACTATTGGTTTCGCACCCTTGTTCAGTCTCCAGTGGCCCGTGTGTGGGGTGTTGTTAGCATATGGAGTCATTACCGGCGGCATGCTTCGTGATATAGCACCTATAACCCGGGCCACCGTTCCCAGCTATAACAAATAATAACACAAACACCGAAAATACCGCAGCTCTACCAGTTACACTCACACCTCTGCAAACCATACCCCCCAACACAGCCAGCAAACATGGGAGGACCGTTCCATTGACATGACCGGTCAGGATGTTGGTTTAGGACGTAATTAATTCAAACAAACAAACAAACTAGATGGGAAATAATCCCATTGACTGAGACATAACCAGTGGATGTGGACATTAACCCCGTATGCAGTTAATTTTGCAACGCAGGTTAATTTGCTTTCTTATAAATTCTAATGATAAACGCCCTTATTTATAACAATATAATTGTAATGATAATATATGTTGGTACAATTTTTAACTATCTATATGTATCTATTCAAAATACACAAGTTAACACGACGAATGATTTACAGTTAATAAACGGCACATATTATATTATGGTTGAAGCAAATAATATTTTGTTCTGATCCGCAATATACTATTTCTATCTGTCAAAGTCCAATCAATACTATATTTTTAGTTCTTCATATTTTCATGTGAGATCATCATCGTATGAATCTGTCTGTTTTTGGTCTTGGGCATGTAGTGGGATATTTTACCTGGAATCGTTATGATCACATCCTGTCATGTGGACACTCGATTGCTCTCACACTTGTAGTAGCAATTCTCCTATGTCTAACTGTAAGTCTAAACCTAGTGCAGCTTCTGATGTCTAAACCTGAAACTAAGTCTATAACAGGTAAAATAATATCATCAAAAATTCTCCAGTTGCACTACCGTGTTTACACCTGTAGTCATCAAAACCTCGTTGCCACCTCAGTGTTCCACTGCGTAGTTCAACACCCGTTGTGTCAACAAATGTGTTAACCTTTCAGTCTACTACCAAACTGTATAATATAACTTTTCGATGGGCACTTGCCATTGGATGTAGCGTCGAGATGCGTTTGTACATAAATTTGATCTATTTTCTTATGAAGCAGTATTTAAGCTTCTCCATCTATACTCTTGTTAGAGACTCTTGAGTGATTTGATTTTGAACTTTTTTAATCAATTTGCTATCCCTTAGTTTAGGTTCCATGCCCCTACTGGTCCCCCATGGGGGTCATTATGGTCTTGGTTGTGCTTTGCATTTAATTAACCGTCCTTAACTTAACAGTCTTACTTGGGTCATGTAAGGACAGGCCCTCCCATGCTATTTGCGGAACTAGCTGATTCTGAGTGTCATTATGATTGTGCTGTCGAAGGGTGCACGTGTAATGGTTTATTGGACGATAGACTGCGGCCTATTGTTAATGTCAGTGCTATTATTGGTATAGCTGCGACACATGTTTTGCGCCTATTTATAGTGCTATATCACGTGTGAATCGCCATGTGCCTGCCGAATATGACTACCATGCTCAACCACACCACACCCAGTAGTCTCACAGTCAATTTTTACCATGTTACAAAGCTGGGCGTCCATTACACTAATTGTCGTCACCCAGACTCCCTGTTTTTATAGGACATCTGCATAGCCTGCTAACAGCCAGGAGATGTAGAATTTATAATAATACTACACGATTTGATCTTAAAGATTCTATTTTGCGTGGTCGTCTCGTGTCTGAGGCCGTGCTCGTAGATACAAGATAACCCAGTGCCTTTTCTCTCTACAGCGGCTAAGCCGACGCTCTTAGTCTCATAGGCACCAAAAAATGTGAGGTGCGGATTGCTCAAAGTGAGGCAATTATGCGAAATTAAAGTTAGTATTAACTGTCAGTTATAGGAAGAAAGAGAAAAAAGATTAAGGTCCCTTTATAATTTAGTCGCCTTTTTCCGATCATGTAGCAATTGGGGGCCGGAGACTGAGGTTCATATGTGCATATTTATAGCGCTAAACTGCCAGGGCCGTCATCGTAGAGACGGAATATGGGGGGGGGTAAATCTATAAAATTGCTTCAGTTATCTTTAGGCTAATAATGTCTAATCAAAGTTTGACCTAAATCTTCTCTACGTAAATTGGGGCAAATATATGTTCACAAAATAAATTGTTTTTTCCTAACAGTAAATAAAGTAGTAAAATTGACACATACACAGGGGCGTTAACTGTGGATGACCCACATGCGTACATTAATATTTCAGTTTATTATAAAACCCCTGGGAGACCGTTATTACCATCATGATAGATTTATTATGATTTACTTAGTAGTAATTATACAGAATTTTATTGAAAGATTGGTGAAAGGAGTTTTAGCCTATTATGTCCCTTTTTATAGCCCCGACCGTTCTAAGGCCCCAGGGGCCTTAGTTTCAGCCCGTGGAACCGAAAATTATGGATATAGTGCCGTTATTATAAATTTGCTCATCTCATGATAATAGATTCTTACCAAGTTTGAACTCTGTTTGCCAAATTCAATCTGATTTACAAGTATTATCAGAATCGTCTTATATTAAATCCAATAAGTTTTGTGATATGGAGCGGATTCTCTTGAAGGGGTTAAGACTGGAGAACTATTCCATCATGAGGATGTCCACGTCATGACTGACAGTTTCGGAAATTGGGTCCGCAATCAAATTTGCACTGACTCAGAAATCTTGAGCTTGGAGGGTCGAAGCTCAAGTTTGAGAAGATAAACTATATTGTTCCGAATATCAATGTTATAACGGTGTAGGTTATTAATGGATCTGGTATTTCAAAAAGCATTGAAGTTAGGGTTTCCAAATGAAAAAATTGATAGCAAAAAATTGCATCCATAATTAATGATGTTTTCACCTTTCTATAAGACTATAGTTAAATAGCTTGTCCCTCCTCTCAGGGGGAAAAAATCTGTGTCTGAGACCCCAAGAGGGTCATTTAGTTAACAATTTTTGTAAAGGACACTAAAGGACCTTTGTATTTATGAAAAAGTATTTGTTTCTACCATTGTCATGAATTTCACGAGAAGATTTGTTGTAAGTTTTATAAGCCTAGTTGGGAACCCTGTTTGTAGCCCCGCCCCTATGCCCCCAGGTGTGTCGGACTCAGAAACCAAATTGTAGTGAGTATGATGATATTAAAATGCCTATCCTCAAAGGGTAATACTTCTAGAACTAGTGTTTGACTCGTCTTCAACAATGATAAATTGAGCTAGATAACATCGTATTTACAGGTGTTTTTTCCGCTATATAAACATATAGTATTTACTTGGACCCCCTCCCCAAGGTGGAAACAGGAGATCTCCAGGGTAGGTCATATAATTTACAATTTTTGTAAAGGAATACTATTAGGACCTTATCTTTTATGAAAAGTATTTGATTCTATTCTACCCATTTCCAAGAATTTTCTGAAGAAGATTTTTGAAGTTTTAGCCTATTTGACCCCTTTTGACTCCGCCCAATAAGGCCCCCATGGGGGTCAGTCATAGAAAAAAATTGTTATAATAGGATTAAATGGCCATCTCATACTGATAATTCTGTCAACATTTGACTCATTTCTTCTATTACAAATGACCCAAACAGTGCACAAAAATTTGTGTTTTTCTCAATATAAAGTATAGTAAACTTAACCCCCGTTCCCCAGGGGGATAACGTGAGACCCCAGGGTCATATAATTCACAATTTTTGTAAAAGGACCCTTAAGGACCTTTCCATCTATGAAGAGTATTTCATTCTACCCCACATCTGTGAGTAGAGAAGAAGATATTTTGAAATTTTAACCCCTTTTGGCCCTCCCACAGTCCCCCCCCATGGGGGGTGGGGGACCATATAATTCACAAATTTTTGATTGGCCTGTCATGCACAAATTCACAATTTTTGATTGGTGTTTGTGCAAAAATTTCATTGAAAAATTGGAGAGAAGTCCCGAAAAATGTAAATTGTTTACGGACATAGGACGGATGACGCACGACGACGGACAAAAGGCGATTAGAATAGGTGACCTAAAAAAAAACACATGGAAATTTCGTTTCCATGTGTATGAAGGTTTAATTTAAGCCTTTATAAAATAAATATTTTCAAGTGTCCGTAATTAAATGACGGCTTTAAATTAGTGGTTACAGAAATACGGACACATTTTATTTATAAATAAAGCATAAATATAAGGGAATAATGAACGAAATAAGGAATTATAATGCTCATTAACATAAAGAATATAAATAAGACTAGCATTTATATGTGTTCATGCAAGATTTACCCGAGCAGTACTTGTGTTGTCGTTGTATCATAGGTCAAATAGGTAGCGGCGTACAACTTTTGACCACAAAAACGCTGAACAAAAAGTCTAAGATTCTAATTTTACCATCACATAGCTACATCCGTGTTGTTATTGCAATCGGTAGAAACTGACGCATGGGTAGAAAGTAAGAAAGGGATAGATTGCAAGTATACGCGCTCGTAAAAGAGCCTTTTTTTCGGTATTTTACTTTTATTTGGTGTCCGTAATTACATAACGTCCGGTATTTGAGTAACCTTACCCTATATTACCTCACATGGAGGCGAGCGCTAGATTTCAGCAGGCCATAAAGTGAGGCGGCGGGTGTCAAGGGAGACAGGTAATGGCGTTAGAATTGTACCTGCAGCAACGTATGATCGTAAAAGCCGACTAGATTTAGGATATTATCTTTTCTGTCCTTCCTAATTAAGTTTGTTAATACAGGTCTATGTAAGAACGGCCTGCCCATTTATGATGTGTGTAGCGTGTATGTATGGAAGTGCAGCAGTTCTCGACACGGCTGTGCCAGATCGGGGTGAAATAACAATCGTATTCGTTAGCCCTTTGACGATACAGTGAATTTATAGAGCGTTCTCGTAATCAAAAACATGGATTATATATGACAAGATCCATAATGATGTTGAAACCTTGCCGTACAATTTCAAAAACTTCGATGAAAAACAAGATTAGTATAATTTACGTCTCCCATCGTAAAACAAAGATTTATGACTTTAAGTTATTGGTTAACGTGAAAGTTGAACCTCTTTTCCTGATCGGCAGCCATATCTTCCAAATGAGCAGAACGTTTTTTAACAGTTTGTTTTTTACTGTGGTATGCAGGGTACTTTTTCAAAGTTTAACCCTATCGACTTTGCTGAGGTGTATAAAATATTTTATATTTGTTTCATTATACCCACTTTGAAATAAATTTTAGCCAAAAGTTGACAATATCAATCAGGGTTTGGAATATTTTCAGCTCTATTGATAGTTACCCTACATCTCTTTTGATGTGTTTTCTTCATAAGATTGATATATGGGGACTCTTTGCTCAAATGGTGACAAAATATTTTTTAATGGGATTGAATCAATGAGACAATAACCTTTTTTGTCAAATTATTTGTTTGATTAAATAACGTCCTATTAATGGCTATGGTCATGTGCAAGGACGGCCATCCCATGTATGCTCGTGTGTATGTTGTGCGAGGTGCGTGTTTTGGGAGACTGCAGTATTTGTTTGTTTGTTTGATTTAATTAACGTCCTATTAACAGCTGTGGTCATGTAAGGACGGGCATCCCATGTATGCTGTGTGTATGTTGTGCGAGTTTGAAGGTGGCGTGATTTGGGGGAGACTGCGGTAAATTCATGTTATGTCTTCTTGTATAGTGGAACTTAACTATTGCCCTTTTTATAGTGCTTAGCTTATCACTGAAGCCATGCGGAGCCGCCGAAGACACCCAAGCACACACACCACCACCACACGGTCAACATTATACTGGACAAACGGGCGAACCAGTAGTCGTGCCCACTCCCATGGGAGAAACATTTGCAGAGCTGAGCGCTAAGCAGGAGCAGAAACTTCCACTTTTATTAGACTTTTGTGTCTCGGCCAGTGGCGGACAGCAGCACCAGAGCCTTCTCACAGGGGCAAAACGATCAACGCAGAGGCCAAAAGTGAGGGCGGTTCCGATGCCAAGGAAGGCATTATGGAAAGTATAAAGATCAGTTAGGGAAGAACAGACTGATAAGATTCGCATAAAAATTTAGTTCGAATTTTACGAATAATTGCCAATAGGGGCATGCAGGAACAAATTGCTCCGTAACGCCCTAACCTGCCAGTGGGCTCATATTACTGTGTATGTGATCTTCTGGTATTAGTGGACTATGTTAACGCCTTTTTACAGTGCTACCTCACTGATGCAACTCGCCGAAAGACACCATGAAACACAAGTACCCCATACTATTGTCACAGTTATTACAGGACGAACGGGAGCTTATCCATGTATTCAGTAGTCCCAGTGCATCCCATGGATTTGCTGCGAGCGCTACGCAGGCGCAGTACTACGTGCACCTTTTAGGACTTTGTGAGAGGGTGTTTGTCACACGAAACCAAGAGTCCTTCGCTAAGCCAGGGGCTGAACGACTCAATTCAAAGGGGTCAAAATTGTAGGGCTCCTGCAAAGTAGAGAGCATTGGAAAAAAACAAGTCAGTAAAGAATAAGAGAAAAAGATAATATCCTAAATTTACGACGCCTTTTACGTATCAAGCAACGATATGGCAGCAGGTACATTTCTAACGCCCTACTGCAGAGAGTCTAAATCGGTGACACAAAATGTTATTTAATAAGGATCGATCAATGAGACATGCTTTATAACCTTCTTGTCAAATGGTGACAAGAATGTATATTAGATGAGAATAATCAATGCTACGAGATTTTACAAACTTTGATCCGAAATGTTGACAAAATGTATTTTTAATAGAGATTGGATCATTGAGACAAATTTATATCCTTTCTGAGCCCCAGATGGTCACAAAATGTTATTTAATGACATAAAATCCAAAGAGATCTGATTAATTAACCTTCTATTAGAGCCAAAAATAGTGACTAAATTTAAGTTTTTCCCCTTTCTATAGCTTAAGGATTGAGTTGTTTGTTTGTTTGATTATATTAACGTCCCAATAACAAGCTGATGGTCATGAAAGTGTCGTTGGCACACCCATGTATGCGGTTTTTTGCGTGGTATTGTGATGCGAGGTGAGTGTTACTGGTCAGGACTGCTGGTATGTTCGTCGATGTTGTGTTCTTCTGTGTATAGTGGAAACTGATGACCATTTGATAGTTGCTCATAACACTGATGCATGCCGCCGAAGACTCCAAGAGCAACACACCCCACCCGGTCAACATATATTTAATTACAAAGGCGCGACATCCTGGTGCAGTCCTAACATCCATGTGTTGCTGAACGCCATAAGCAGGAGCATAGAAACTTCCACTTTTATAGACTCAATGTGGTCGTGTCTCGGCCTGGGGACAGAACCCAGAGCCTTTCTCGACAGGGGATTATAAGGCCTATAAATGTATAAGTTTTTAAGAGAAAAATTTATTTCGTTGCAAGGGTTAAGGAATTTTTAATGTTTATGCGATGTGCTATCACATTTTCTGAAATTCCTGAACAACTGGTGTTGTCTCTATCCCAGCAATTTGCCTGCACATTCTCATTTCTCTTGTGTTTGTTACAAATATCAGCTATTGTTGACATTGTGATATCAAAAGTGCAACAGTTCCCACTTTACAAGAAGACACAACATGAACATACCGCAGTCTCCCAAAACATGAACCTCGCACAACATACATGCAACACACCGCATGCATAGGAGGCCGTCCTTACATGACCATAGCTGTTCATAGGACGTTAATTAATCAAACAAACAAACAAAAGTGATATCAAAATCTGTGGCCCTCTGTCGGCCATCTTCTTTTCAGATGACAGACACAGGGACAAAAAGCAATTTGAATACCCCACCATCTGAGCAATTAAATAACACGTCATGCTAATGTTAATGGTATTTGTTACATTAATGTATACCACAAAATGTGCGTATGGAATAATGGATGTTTCTACACTGACTGAATTTTTCCGGAATAGGACCAGGTTCCATCTTTGGAGGTGGTTGTGGCCTTGGAATTTCTTTTATTGATTCTGTAGTAATACTCCCAGAGTCGATTGCAGAAGAATATGACACTCCTTGTCTCACCTCCTTCGCTGCCGTTGCTTCACTCCTATTTATTTTTTTTAGATATCAAACATACAATTAGATACAAAATTACACATACATAACATATTTCAATTCAACTCATTTCAAAAGTTATACAGGAATTACAGAGAAAGATATTATATTATTGTATTGATAAATGGATAAGACAACAGGCAAAGCCTATATAGGTCCTCTCCAGATAACACATAAGTAAACTACTGTGCATACATGACGCTTCATTCTGAACAAACATGAAATTTTAGGATCTTATCTTTTCTATTCTTCCTAACTGACTTTATCCTTCCTAATGCCTCCCTTGGCACCGCCTCACTTTTGGCCTTGAGTTGAGCGTTCGCCCCTGTGAGGAAGGCTCTGGGTTCTGTCCCCTGGCCGAGACACACCAAAGTCTATAAAAGTGGTAGTTTCTGCTTCTGCTTAGCGCTCAGCATACAGGAGAGTGGGGACGACTGGTTTGCCCGTTGTCGGTATAAAAATGTGACCGGGTGGGGTGTGTTGCTTGGTGTCTTCGGCGGCATGCTTCAGTGATATAGCACTATAAAAAGGGCAACAGTTCCACTATACAAGAAGACACAACATGAATATACCACAGTCTCCCACAACACGCACCTCACACAACATACACGCAAGACACCGCATGCATGGGAGGCCGTCCTTACAAGACCATAGCTGTTAATAGGACGTTAATTAATCAAACAAACAAAAGCTTTTTTTCCTTTGTTTTACTGGTGGTGGCTATGCCTTTCCTTCTACGATCTTGGTAATCTCTGAGCGTCCCAAGTTGCATGGTGTGTGTACCTTGCGGCAGTCCAATCTTTCTGTGTGCCTTAAATTATATATACAACAAGAGATCCCAGAGTGATCTTAGTGCCCACCAAAGAATGATCTATGTCTGACAATGGAAAGAGGGATCTTTTCTCTGCTTTTCAAACTTTTTCATGCATTCTACATATAAAATTTGAGACAGATCGCTTCAGTACTTTCTGAGAAATAGCAGTAACAAACTTCAACTATCAAAATCTAAGATGGCTCCTTGACGGCCATTTTGTAGCCCGATCTGTCCAAAACGCAATATGTTCAACTAGAGCCCTAGGATAACCTACATATGAAATTTGAGGCAGATCCCTTCATAAAATAAGTTAAATGATATTGCATAAAAATATTCAACTTTACTGAAAGGATAATGCTACTATCAAAAGTACATGAACTGTATCACCTTACACTTAATAGAAAGTTTAATATCACCATCCAAACTGCATGAACTGTGAGGACTCTTATCGACTGAGTATTTATATTGTTCTTTGCAAGCAAAACTTAATGTGACACACATGATATACCACTTAAAAAATAACCACACAGGAACAGAGATACATCCAATCTGCCCGATCATTTAGCTTTCACAGCATTTTCATTAACAAGATTTTGGAAATCACTACCTGACATCATCAGTCAACATTTTGCAAGGGAATGTTTTGTACAATATACTAATTCACCTTTCTAAGACTAGAAAAAATATATGGATGCTATTATATCTACAAGTGTATGAAGCTGGCAAATTAAACAAGAGATCCCAGAGGGATCTTGGCGCCCACCAAAGAATGATCTATATCTGACAAAGGAAAGATGGATCTTTTCTCTACTTTTTAAACTTTTTCAAACATACTACATATAAATTTTGAGACGATCGCTTCAGTACCTTTTGTGAAATAGCGGTAACAAACTTCAACTATCAAAATCCAAGATGACTCCTTGGCGGCCACCTTGTTTGATCAATCGGTCCCAAATCACAATATGCACAACTAGGGGCCCTAGGGGAACCTACATGTGAAATTTGAGAAAGATCCAATTCAATACTTTCTGAGAAATAGCGATAACAAACTTTGAATATTAATATCCAAGATGGCTGCCTGGCAGCAATCTTGTTGACCGATTGGTCCCAAATCATAATATGCACACAACTAAGGTCCTAGGGGAACCTACATATGAATTTTGAGACGGATCCCTTCATTACTTTCTGATGAAATAGCGATAACAAACTTTGAATAACAAAATCCAAGATGGCATGCCTGGTGGCCATCTTGTTTACTGATCGGTCCCAAAATGCAATATGCACACCTAGGTCCCTAGGGGAACCTACATATGAAATTTGAGACAGATCCCTTCAGTACTATCTGAGAAATAGCGATAACAAACTTTGAATTACAAAATCCAAGATGGCGGCCATCTTTTTCACCGATTGGTCCAAAAATGCAATATGCACAACTAGGGCCCTAGGGGAACCTACATATTAAATTTGAGAAAGATCCCTTCAGCACTTTTTTAGAAATAGGGATATCAAACCATAACTATCAAAATCCAAGATGGCCGTCTGGATTGTTCCCTCCATATGAAGTTTGAACAAAATCCCTTCAGTAGTTCTCAAACAAAATCCCTGCAGTAGTTTTTAAGAAATAGTGATAACAAGCATTGTTTATGGACGGACGACGGACCACGGACGCAGGGCGACCATCTGATTTCCTTTTTACCAACAAATGGTAATGCATTTGCTACTTTGGAATGGGTTTTTTTTTACCAAAACATAAATGGATATATATTCATCAAGATATTAATTGTATATTAATATAACAGTTTTACATAATAAGAATTATGCATTGATTGATTAATTGTAAATATAGAAAAGTAGTTAAACATATGGCATGAAGAGAAAAACATTTAACTTTACTGAAAGGTTAATGTCACCATCAAACTGCATGAACTGCATCAAATTGCAAATTGGCATAATAAGAAAATCATTTCAGTTTAATAGAAAGCTTATCACTCAACAAGTAAAAGATAATGTGTCACACATGATATACCATTTCAAAACTAGCTCTACAAAGAACAACACTCAAACACAATATGGCTGACGAATCGACACTTAACCTACAAGACAATGCAACTTTTACCGTATTTTCCGAAACAGTGGAGATTTCTATTACGGCGTCTCTGTCACAACGTTCGAGAGATTTGAAACTGAAATATGCATAGAAGTTGCAACCTACATCGGTGGAATAAACATTGAAGAGATTCAGGCAGCAAGCCAGCAGTTTAGACTGAGAATCTAAAGGTGGGTAAAATTATTAAACCTATTATATGATATATGATCACTTCAGTAATTTCTGAGAACTAGTGTTAACCAAAAATCTTAACTGACATATGGTTGGACGGACCACCACCTACAGGTGGAGGACTTGTGGTCGTAGGACGAGACATCTTAAACCACTCGACCACCGAGACCCCATATATGGTAACTTACATTCTCAACAGCACTTGTGTGAGTGTTGAAAGTGCCAGAAGTAGTGCTTCCGCGGGTGGAGGAGGCAAATGTGGTTTCAGGGGTGATCCTAGGGATGGTAGTTCTGGTGCTCTACGAAGTCTAAAACAACAATTTACTTTTTGATAAAAAGCTGCATTGATGAGTTGTGTATAAGAGTAACATTGTCAGTTTGCAAAATAATCTATTTGTTAACCTTCATTCTTCATCATACTACCTCAGATATCCACTGAAGATTTCACAGTTATATTTTACAATATTTTACTGATATATTTATCATTTTACTGTTGGGCCTATTGGTGTCTCTAAGAAAATGCAATTAGAAATATTTCACAGTAATCATGCTATGACAACATGATATTGGTTAAAAATGCAAAGCTTAGACTTATAAAGTAACTTTATTTGCCAACGATAGTGAGAAGAAAAAGCGCTTAAATCATAAGTGCTTGTCGTCTGTAATATGATATTAGACTACTACAGTATGTTATTTCAATTTTGATTAGACACATCTGACAGAATGTGCCCTAAGATCTTTCATTTTGTATTAGTGTCAATAACTTTCAGTTACTTACACAAGGGTATACCAAGGTTTTAGGCAAATTGATTCCCATACAGTTAACAACTCCGCGCATTGTTATGGTTGATATCGGCGAACAGTCACCAGTGTTACAGGAGAACTGCATGCTCCCTCGTCACACCTAGAATGAATTACTAGGTGACGGATGGGGAATCTAGCGGGGTCAATAGTTATGATTTTGTTAGGTTGAATTGTCTTCGAAATCATGCATGTCATTTCATGCACAATCCCACACTGCCACGCTGAATAGTTTGTTTGTTTGTTTGTTTGATTAATTAACGTCCTATTAACAGCTATGGTCATGTAAGGACGGCCTCCCATGTATGCGATGTGTTGCATGTATGTTGTGCGAGGTGCGTGTTTCGGGAGACTGCGGTATATTCATGTTGTGTCTTCTTGTATAGTGGAACTGTTGCCCTTTTTATAGTGCTATATCACTGAAGCATGCCGCCGAAAGACACCAAGCAACACACACCCCACCCGGTCACATTATACTGACAACGGGTGAACCAGTCGTCCCACTCCCTTTTTGCTGAGCGCTAAGCAGGAGCAGAAACTACCACTTTTACAGACTTTGGTGTGTCTCGGCCAGGGGACAGAACCCAAAGCCTTCCTCACAGGGGCGAACGCTCAGCTCAAGGCCAAAAGTGAGGCGGTGCCAAGGGAGGCATTAGGAAGGATAAAAAGTCAGTTAGGAAGAATAGAAAAAGATAAGAAACTAAATTTAGTCGCCTTTTACGATCATGCAATAGGGGCAGCAGGTACAATTCTAACGCCCTACCTGCAGGGCTGACGCTGAATAGGCTGAATAGACTCCAGGCATTAACAGTGGCAAGGCCGAATAACAAACACATCATAACAACCGCCATTTTGTCAGTTTTAATTAGTCGATAATTCACGTACATGTCGTGACGTACGTTCTTTTTAATGGTTGTTTTAGCTACACCTTTGGCCACTTGTTTCTCCTTTGATACTGTTGTTATACAAACACCAATTTCAACAGCCAGCCTCTCATGCATGCAAATTACATAAAAATACAGCTTTGGACGAAAACCTGCAAATTCCGAAATGGGATGCGACGACGTTTCGTCTTTAAAATATCCTGGCATTACTCAAATCATATATATATCTGTCCTGAAAAAGATCCTCATATAGATCATGTGTTTTGATTTCAATACCGAAAGAATCGGTGTCAGTGAATAGTAGTTTCAATCCGTCACGGTATTTAGGCTTAAGATTTTAGACAAATCTAAAATGGCTTGTCCGACATACACGGGTTTATTTAGTAATAACGTTGTTTTAACATTTTCTAGTCCTACCAAATTTTCACTGATTATTTCAAAACGTTCAAAAGATGGTTTTGCACAGTTATTTTCATTTTTTTCTCGGTGTGAGCCAACTTTATATCGACTCTATTCCTAACATTTTCCATTGTTTTGCCAAACACAGCATTGTTCATGCGTTTGAAAAAGTTTTTTCTCAAAATCACTTTCGCATTCGGCTCTCTTTTGGGAGTTAAAATCAATATAAATGGTTTCAGCCAAGGATGTTTCCTAAACTCTAGAACTTTATTGACTTCACTGACTTTCATTCTAAATACAGTTGTAGATTCCTATAGTGACATGTATTTTGTTTTATTTTGTAAAGTTGGAATTAGTTTTTAGCCGACCATCATCAGGTGGGCTAGTTAACAATTCTTGTTACCGCTATTTTCTCAGAAGGTACAGAAGGGATCTTTCTCAAATATTATATGTAGGTTCCCCCTAGGACCCTAGTTGTGCATATTGCATTTTGGGACCGATCGGTGAACAAGATGGCCGCTGATAGTTAAAGTTTGTTACCGCTATTTCTCAAAAAGAACTTAAGGGATCTTTCTAAAATTTCATATACAGGTTCCCCTAGGGCCCTAGTTGTGCATGTTGCATTTTGGGACCGATTGGTGAACAAGATGGCCGACAGGCGCCATCTTGGATTTTGATAGTTAAAGTTTGTTACCGCTATTTCCCAAAAAGTCCTGAAGGGATCTTTTTCAAATTTCATATGTAGGTTCCCCTAGGACCCTGGTTGTGCATATTGCATTTTGGGACCGATCGGTCAACAAGATGGCCGACAGGTGGCCATGTCGGCCATCTTGGATTTTGATAGTTAAAGTTTGTTACCACTTTTTCTCAAAAAGTGCTAAGGGATCTTTCTCAAATTTCATATACAGGTTCCCCTCGGACCCTAGTTGTGCATATTGTATTTTTGGACCGATCGGTATACAAGATGACTGACCGACGGCCATCTTGGATTTTGATAGTTAAAGTTTGTTATCGCTATTTCTCAAAAGTACTGAAGGGATCTTTCTCAAATTCCATGCATAGTTTCCCTTGTATCCTAGTTGTGCATAGTACGTTTGAGGACTGATCCTCAATGCCTTTCGGGACTGATCAATAAATAAGATGGCCAACCGGCTGCCATCTTAGATTTCATTGTTGTAGTTTGTTACCACTATTTCTTAGAAAATACTATAGCGATCTGTCTCAAATTTTATATGTAGCGTGTTTGAAAAAGTTTGAAATAAGGGAAAAGATCCCTCTTTCCATTGTCAGACATAGATCATGCTTTGGTGGGCGCCAAGATCACTCTGGGATCTCTTGTTTTGTTTTAACGCGACCTTTTAATGTTTGATCGGAGTGACTGTTATTTAATGTCTTCCAAAGCTCTCTACTGTATGGAGAGAGCTCTTCATCGGAAACCTTCTTTCGGGTCGGCGCGAGGGGGTTATCTGTTTGGTCATCGGGTAAAGAACTTCAATAACTTAAATCGATTTTGTTTGTTTGTTTGATTAATTAACGTCCTATTAACAGCTATGGTCATGTAAGGACGGCCTCCCATGTATGTGGTGTTTGCGTGTATGTTGTGCGAGGTGTGTGTGTCTTGGGAGACTGTGGTATATTCATGTTGTGTCTTCTTGTATAGTGGAACTATTACCCTTATTGTAGTGCTATATCTCACTGAAGCATGCGCCGAAGACACCAAGCAACACACTTCTCTAAAACATAGATAATATTTCAAAAGATGGAGGTATGTCAATTAGAGGTGTAACGATGCATCGACTTATCACAATTGTATCACTCTCGATGTCAATGCATCGATGCGAAAATTGAAAAATCGATACTATTGCCGACAGTTATATGAATATTGTGATAGTCTCGATAGTATAGCAATTTGCATTCACAACGGTACAAAAATGACATTTAAGCATTCTTACTGCACTTAAAAACCAAATCATGGGTACATCGACGTCAAACAGCGGTTGTGCGCGCCACTACATAGGTAGATGTATTGACAAATAGGGGGCACGCTAAACCAGTCTGCGCGCATGTAACATCATCAACACACAAACATGTCAGACGGCAATGAAATCACGTTTGTTGACAACAAGAAGGCGAAGTCTGCGTTTGGGTTAATTTTGGATTCGTTCAAAATGGTACAGAAACGGACAAAACCCCGTGTAGGATGTCGATTGTGCCAGGCGATACTGAAGTATAGTGGCAACACGACGAATCTTACGGACCACATTCGGCGAAAAACACCCATCAATAAACGTAAAACAAAACAAAATCTGAGATCTTCAAAGAAAGCTGCATACCTGACGCAAGCTGTAGTCAAACTACCACGCCAAACCGACCAAACAGTCATTGCCTTTTTTGGTAAAAAACTTCAATCTACATCCAGCAGATCCAAAGCAATAACATATTCAATCACACACTTTATTGTAAAGGACTTGCGTCCTTACAGTGTTGTTGAAAACACGGCGTTTAAACACATGTCTGTGCTAGAGCCAAGGTATAGAGTTCCGTCCAGGCAATATTTTTCTGAAAATGCAGTGCCCGAGTTATATAATAGTGTAAAGGAAAGAGTTAAAACCGAACTGAGAAATGCTGTCTCCGTTTCACGGCCAATGATGGATGGACAAGTTGTGCCACAGAATCCTATGTGACGGTGACAAGTTGCCACATCAATGAGAAATGGGAAATGAAAAACTTTGTACTACAGGTTTGTAATTTTATGTTAATACATAAATATAAATGATATTTGACCATTTATTATATTTTCTAGAATCTTGTTAACATTTCATTTGTAAGGAATTGAATAGATATATTTTATTTAAAAAAAAATTATACACTATTTACGGTCCAAATGAACTGTAAATAAGTTTATTTCATTTATAAAATAACATTTAAAATGTAAAAATAGAACTTCTGAAAAACTTGAATTGAAAAAGTCAATACAAGTAAATGTAAGATGTGTATAAAATTATACAGTGTTAAAACTGACTCTACAAATAAACTTTAAGAAAAAGAATGTAAAAATGTATAAAGTATTAAAAGTAATGAATTTAAATTAAGCTTGTAAATCTGTAAAATACAAAAATAAAATAAAAAATGAATATCATCCTATATTTTATGCTATTTTGCAGACTCGTGTAATGCCCGAGAGCCATACAGGGGTAAACATTGATGCTGTTTTAAAGGAAGCCATTTTGGATTGGAATCTACCTTCTGATGACCCACCACTTGTAACAGACAACGCATCCAATATGATTCTGGCCGCAAAGGAGGCAGGCATTTCCTGTCATATTGGTTGTTATGCACATACGCTAAATCTAGCATGTGGTAAAGCCTTGAAAATCCCTAAGGTAGCACGTCTCTTAGGAAGAATGAGACGCATTGTAGGGTATTTTCATTGTAGTTCGATAGCCACCAACAATTTTTTGTTTGTTTGTTTGATTAATTAACGTCCTATTAACAGCCAGGGTCATGTAAGGACGGCCTCCCATGTATACGGTGTGTTGCGTGTATGTTGTGCGAGGTGCGTGTTTTGGGAGACTGCGGTATATTCATGTAGTGTCTTCTTGTATAGTGGAACTTTTGCCCTTTTTATAGTGCTATGTCACTAGAGCATGCCGCCGAAGACACCAAGCAACACACCCCACCCGGTCACATTATACTGACAACGGGCGAACCAGTCGTCCCACTCCCTGTATGCTGAACGCTAAGCGGGAGCAGAAACTACCACTTTTATAGACTTTGGTGTGTCTCGGCCAGGGGACAGAACCCAGAGCCTTCCTCACAGGGGCGAACGCTCAACTCTAGGCCAAATGTGAGGCATTAGGAAAGATAAAGTCGGTTAGGAAGAAGTGAAAAGATAAGATCCTAAATTTAGTCGCCTTTTACGATCATGTAATAGGGGCAGCAGGTACAATTCTACATGCAGGGCCAGCCATCAACAAACTGCATGATAAACAACTACTTTTGCAATTACCACGCCATAAGTTGTCAATCGATGTACAAACACGTTGGAATTCAGCTCTGGACATGGCTAGCCGGTTCCTGGAGCAGCAGCCTGCAGTGTATGCTGCACTTACTTGCAGAGAATTGAGAGGCAAAGAAAAGGACATATCCACACTTACTGAAAGTGACATTGAAGATGCTGAAGAACTAGTTAAATTTCTATCTCCTCTTCAAACAGCAACCTCTGCATTATGTGAAGAGACACTGCCCACCTTATCAATTATTAGACCCCTTCAGTATCAGCTTTTAAACAGCCTCATGTTTGAACAGGAGAATGACGATAGCATTACTCAGGCTGTTAAACGCGCTGTGGTTAATGATCTTGCTGGTCGATATAAGAACAACACTGACCATTTTGACAAGAGCAACTTTCTTAGACCACGTTTCAAAACCATGCCGTCCCTCTCCGATCAAGAGAGACTGGAAGCTTTCCATCAACTGGAATTAAAGGCAATCGAACTTGGGAAAAGTGTGCAGGAGAGGCATGTTGTTAAAATGGAGTCTGGGGAATCATCCAGTACAGTTACAGGTACCGGAATTACCATCTTCAAAAAATGAGGAACCAGTCATTCAGGAAAAAATTATTTGACCCCGCCCCTGGGGGTTAGTCATGGCAAACTTGTTTAAAAGGATTCAATGGCCATTTCATAGGGATATTTCCGACAACATTTGACTAATTACCAACTATAAATGACCAAATAATGCTCCAAAATGTCTTTTCCCTACATAAACTATAGTAAACTTAACCTCCTCCCCTGGGTGAAACCTGAGACCCCAGGGTCATATAATTCACATTTTTTGTAGAGGGCATTGAGACCTTTCTACCTATGAAGTGTATTTGATTCTACCACATCTGTGAGTGGAGAAGATTTTTTTGAATTTTTTGCCAATTTTACCCATTTTGACCCGCCTCACAGCCCCCTGGGTCATATAATTTTTGATTGCCCTTATGCCTTAGAAGGTTTTTGCAAAATTTCGTTGAAATTGCTTCAGCAGTTTTGGAGAAGTCGAATATGTAATTTTGTTACAGGCACACTACGCACCATGACGGATTTGTTTGCTTGATTTATTAACGTCCTATTAACAGCTATGGTAATGTAAGGACGGCCTCCCGTGTATGCGATGTGTTGCGTGTTCTGGGAGACTGTGGTATATTCATGTTGTGTCCTCTTATGTAGTGGAACTATTGCCCTTTTTATAGTGCTATAACACTGAAGCATGCCGCCGAAGACACCAAGCAACACACCTCACCCGGTCACATTATACTGCCAACGGGCGAACCAGTCGTTCCACTCCCGTTATGCTGAGCGCTAAGCAGGAGCAGAAACTACACCACTTTTATAGACTTTTGTGTCTCGGCCAGGGGACAGAACACAGAGCCTTCCTCACATGGGCGAACGCTCAACCAAAGGCCAAAAGTGAGGTGATGTCAAGGGAGACGTTGAAAAAATTAAAGTAATTTAGGAAGAAAGAAAAAATTAGATCCTAAAATTAGTCGCCTTTTACGATCATGCAATAGGGACCAAAAGGCTATTAGAAAAGGTCACTTGAGAGACCTAAAAATAAGTTCTTTTGAGACATTAGGAGTGTTTGCTCTGTATGATAATACAACTTCAAATGTTACACATGAGAAAAACAATACAATTTTACCTTATGGTTTTGTTCTCCGTACCGTTTTTCTGCTCCAAATAGAGACTGCATGATATTGGGACATCGGAATCCTGTGTCTTTTATACAGTAAATACTTATGATATCGCATCGAAAACCGTTTCCCGGACGCCGACATAGTGATACCTAAGTGTCGCCCTTGCGATGCAGGTGATACCAAAACCATATCGCCCCTGCTTCTTTTGTGGAGATACCACAGTCCAAATTGAGTCTGCATTTCAAAAAGAAAGCATGCTGGAGAAGACCGTGTCAAACATGCATTGTCATTGCCAAAAGCTTTACAACAGAGGGCATTTCAAGGCAAATCAATTGATTATGGCTGACAGATGCACGACGAGAACAACATTACAAAAAACGGACACAAGGCAGTGAAACCATTTCAATATGTTCATTTGTTCAAGAACCACATCGCCACCAGCATCGCTTACTATGTCCATGATCAAAGACTATGACGAATCGGATGATTTCAAATTACAGATGCCAAAGTTTTAAAGGGGTATTTCTGATTCAATCAGGATAATACAGCAACGGCTAAAGTTGAAAACTTTATGACACTGTAATCATATTTCTGGCAGTCGACTTTCGGTGATGCAGAATATGCCAATGTAAAAGCACGCCAGCTTAACTCCGTTCAATAGAGGATCTGACAACATCTCTTCAGGGGTCATGTTCGGATATGACCTTTGACCACGTGTACTTCAGATCAAATGCATTTTCTACACATTGCTGCGTCACATTGATAAAGCCATTACGTCCCAGTATATATGTACATTAAGATTTGTTGTGCTCTTTGGGCGAGATGACTACGTAGGCGAAAATAACAGTTTTTTTCAAACTATCTCGTTCCCAGTCAAGATTCTGGTAGTGCCAATTTGATTGGCCATTTCCTAATTAAGGTCATCTGGACATGACCCCCTAATGGGATGTTGTCAGATCCTCATATAAAGCGTAGTGATAATAAGGATCTGTATTTTGATCAGATTGATTGACATTAATTGACAATTTACCTCGTTTACCAATAAGATTCTAGATGATTCCTTTAAATTCCGACGATATTTCTCATTTACTACAGTTGCTAGATTTTGGCGCAATTTCTCAATACAGTTCCGGGTTTTTGACGAGTTTTTTTGTACGCTAAAATATGTTTGAAATATCGAAGTGATATGCGTCAATGGACGCAAAAGCTGATGATGAATCTTTCACCAAAAATGAAAGTTAACCTGAATAGAGTAATGGTGGACTTGCATCGAGAAGGAAATATGCGTTAGCTTCGGTGAAAACAACTTCGAAGAAGTTTTGAACTCGGTAAGAATCATGCAGGAAATGGCAAAGCACCACCTCGCCAAGGTAATATTATTTCAAAGGTTTATTTGATTTCAATATTTTTTTTAATTTCAGGTGATACTTAATTGATTATTGTTTAACAGGCGGATTTCGTTGGGCCTACCACCGTAACTGCAGCCAAACCAACTACCCACCTCCACTTAGTCACCTGGCCCACCATCGTATCCGTTACTCCTGCCTCATCACCTGAACCTGCCAATGAAGCAATGCCTACACGTCGTACTTCATCATCTGCGGCCATGGGACTTCCCATTTTCCCCGTCACCCAGTTGTCTACAGCCACAGTAGCCAATCAAGTGGCATATGTTGAGCCAAAGATGCCCCAACAGATTGTCTTTTGGGATGAGGCGGAGGCGGAATACTGAAATATAAAATTCATATTTCATCTTTTTAATAAACCAAAAGAAACCAAAAAAAATTGAAACTTAATATTTTTGTATTTATTCAAGGCAATAATCATACATATTAATTCAAGTTAACAATTTTATGCAAAATATTGAATGAAAATATTTATTTTATAAACATCTACATTCATTAAAGTGTAACAAAACGGGTTGATATTTAGTGTGCAGTCCGTCATCTTGGGAGATGATATCCAAGATGAGCAGGGCGGAACCTGACTCGCAGTTTATCAAAGCGGTCAGCGGTACGGCCAACGTGATCATTCAGCAAAGCGTAAGGCTTGGGTTAGATTGGGAGTAGATATTTTGAGTCGCACGTGCATTTTAATATATGCACAAAGGGGCTGGGAGCAGTAGGTGTTAGGTTGATAGATATACTGGAATTTGAAGGTGTTAGGAGAACCAGGCGAAAAGCTGGGCCTAGGTTACACCGATATGTAAAAACCATTAAAATAAACTGTTACTTAAATACCATGTGTATGTGTTATGTCACATACGGTATTTATTTCGGTAACTGTGACAAGGACACAAACGGGTTATGACATCATGTTTGTGGATAAAAGATCAACACATGTTTTGGAAAGAAATCAAACAAAGTGGACACGAGCACATTCTCATGAAAGGTGAGTGATTGGGATAGACTTAAAAATGTAATAATAATTCATTGTAAACACTGAAAAAAAAGGGATGCAGAAAGCGGACAGGAAAATTCAGCAGCCAAGAAGTCAAAAAAAGATGAAGGGAAGAACCAACAAAATTCACTGAAGGAGGAAAAGAAAAAAAATCAGGCAGCCACTCTAGCAGCAGCAAGAGCAATGGCTGAAAGAGTTGTCAAGCTATCCTTTCAATTGCCTTTGCAAGAATTCGAATACCTAGTGCAGCAGCCACATGTCTCGGAATCAATGATGCAACTGGGACAGTTGGTGCCTATCCTCATCTATAGTGCCGATCAAGCAAGTCAACCATGTGCCCCAGTTATGCAAGACCGTACATACATGTTTCAACATGTACAATGTACAATGCCACCTCCAGACTTGAGCTCTAGATCAAAAATGTCCTGTACTTTACCATCGCCAGCCATAAAAACATCTGTTGTACCTCCAACTTCCACAGCCATGAACACTGCATATACTATGCCACCCTTATATTATAACCTACAGGTACCACAACAGCATCTGCAGACACTGACCAGATCAGACTAAAAGCCAGAATCTGATTGGTTGCATTTAAATGGCGAACGCTACTTTAAATGAAATGGATCAGAATGATTTCCAGTTCCAGATGCAGACAGCCCCATCAAACATGCCTGGTAACTTTCAATACATTGATCCTGTACCTGCTGTAACAGATCACAGCCATTGAAATGCAAGGATTGCAAAATTAGAGGAAAGGGTTAAGTTCCTTGAGGGTAATCTCCTCAGGAAATTTCTGAGAAAACTTTCATCTGAGGGTGAGCCATTTTCTTTTTTAATGAATTTGATTCGTGAATAAAAAAAAAAAAAAAAAAACAACTGTGATACCCCAGTACTAAAGAGGCTTTAAAATATTTTTTGATGAAGTAATTTTATTTTGAAATTTATATTTTCAAAGTTGATATAAAATTGTTTCATAATATGTATCCTCTTGAAATGATTACTGTAGTAGAATTTGTAAATTATATATTAATTACTATATATCATAATAAACAGTTGACTGTTCTTTCTTCAAAATGGTCGTTATGTTTTAATAACTTTCTGTTATTATCAATTGCAGTCAGTAATTCATCATCCAGTACCATTCGATGAGGACCTGTATCTGTTCCTCCAGCAAGCCACCCACAGGAATCTGAAGATGAGATGCTATCAGCATCCCTAAGAACTCCAGTAGCTGTAACAGAACAGGCCAATTAAATGACATCACCAAAGGTAAATTATTTTAAATAAAAGTTTTAATAGTTGAAAACTGTAAAGGTAACCAAACACTGACAAATATTTATCAATAATATAAATCAGATCTTTTATTTATAGAATTAAGTTCTATTACAGGAAAAGATATCTGGCTCAGATTTCTCGAAACAAAAGAGAAGACTTAAGTCAAAACTTAAGTTTTTCTCCTTCACAACTTATATGAACAATTGTGACTTAAGTCAGTTTTTGACTAAGTTTGTTTCGAGAAATCGGAGCCTGGTAACAGATCAATTGAAAGTTAACATAAAAAAGACTTGAATGAGGTTTTAGTTTTCATATTATACTTTCCTTACATTGAAAAAGAGTTTGATGAACAAATCCTTTAGAGCTTGTTCATTGATTGACGTGACTTTAGCATTATTGGTTAAAAGTTACCATTACCAGGATCCCTTCTTTGTTTCTCTTTTCACAGCCAACTGGGGATTCTCAAATGATCGATTTGTATCCAGGTTCTGGTGTGAAAGTCGGCAGCAGCCAATTGAACATGTGCAGGAGAAAGGTCAAAGATAGCCCCACTGCAATGGCCAGACTGCTACTGTTGGTGTTTTTGATCAAAAAACACTTGCAGAGAACTGTGCAAAAGGCACTTCCAAAAGAAAGGCACTGGATTTCAAAATTTTAGATGCCATTGTGTGTAAGTACATATAATCACTTTCTGTTTGACAAAACTCTATGAAATGGTTATATAAATATCTACTGGTTAAAAAAAACCAGTTCATCGTACTGTCTGACGTTTTATTTTGATGTCGTTTTATGGAAATATGTTGAGAAATCACTGTCAATTTTCTTTAATCTTTGTAAAATGCAATTCTTTGTTTGTTTGATTAATTAAAAATGCAATTCAATCTGTAAGTTTATCATGATGATAAAATAGCACTATATTGTTTAAATGGTGTTTATTTACATTTCAGTATTCTGTCTGGACTACCGAAAAGGAAAAGTGAGTGAAAAGGACTTGATTCAGGCCATCAACAACAAGTGTTCGGATGCAAGACAGGCCAGTGGACTTAAATCAAAAGAGTGATTTTTAGCGGTTTTAAATCATCTTAGACACATCAAACATTTATAATTTTGAAATCCATCAAGAAGCTGTTGAGTTTATTTGCATTACTTCCTTCATACTATTATAAAATATTCTTACGATGTCATTAATGATTTAATATAATGACACAGTAATAAATCACTGATGTGAAAATAGAAGAATCCAAAGTGAGTATGTCTTATCACTTTTATGATACAAGTGTTCCAGGAACAGTTTTTTTCAGGTTAATACTAGTGCATCCATGCAGGCATGCATGTACAGTGTAATTTGCAGAAAGTGAATACCTGCTTGCATCCCGAGATTGGTCATGCTTATCTGTGTTTTTATGCTGTTGGGTATGTATAGACTTAATACGTACCTTTGTGATACTGCAATAGCATCCAGTCTTCAGAATTCACGATTTATTTATTTAGGTTTGAATCATTTTATTCATCAAATCAATTGAACAACACAATATGTTTTATATCCATGTCTTAGATGTCCTAGTCTGTCAAAGTACAGAATAAGCTACATATAAGTCACTTATAAGTGGCTTATACATAGACTGATAACTGGCTTGTACATAGACTTAGTAACTTAATATGTGACTTATAGTTGATTCATTAATAAAATGTTCACTTATAAGTCAAGTATAATCCACATACTTCATTTGTATACAAAATCAGGATAAGTGCATTATAATTTACTTATAAGTCATGTGCATAAGTCTGGTATAATTCACTTATACTTCACTTATGAGTCAACTATAGTTCTATTATAAGTACCTTCAATCACTGACTTATAGATGACTTATCAGTATTTTTCATGATATTGGGACACCGGAATCCTGTGTCTTTATACAGTAAATACTTAAGTTATAGCATCGAAACAGTTTCCCGGACGCCGACATAGTGATATCTAAGTGTCGCCCTTCCGTTGCAGGTGATACCAAAACCATATCGCCCCTGCTTCTTTTGTGGAATACCACATTCCAAATTGAGTTTGCATTTCAAAAAGAAAGCATGCAAGAGAAGACCGTGTCAAACATGCATTGTCATTGCCAAAAGCTTTACAACAGTGGGCATTTAACAAGATAAGAAAGATAGGCGTTTCAAGGCAAATCAATTGTTTATGGCTGACAGATGACGACGAGAACACCATTACAAAAAACGGACACAAGGCAGAAAAAACATTTCAATTTGTTCATTTGTTCAAGAACCACATCACCACCAGCATCACTTATTATGTCCATAATCGAAGACTATGACGAATCGGATGAGTTCAAATTACAGATGCCAAAGTTTTAAAGGGGTATTTCTGATTCAATCAGGATAATACAGCAGCGGCTGAAGTTGAAAACTTTATGACACTGTTATCCTTTTTCTTGCAGTCGACTTTCGGTGATGCAGAATATGCCAATGTAGAAGCACGCCAGCTTAACTCCGTTCAATAGAGGATCTGACAACATCTCCTCAGGGGTCATATTCGGATATGACCTTTTACCATGTGTAGTTCAGATCAAATTACTACAGATCTCATTTACTACAGTTCTATTAGTTTTTGGCGCAATTTCTCAATACAGTTGCGGGTTTTTGGCGATTTTTTTGTACGCTACAATATGTAGCGTGTAAATGATACACACACATGATATACCATTTCAAAACTAGCTCTACAAAGAAACAATACTCAAACACAAAATGGCTGACGAATCGACACTAAAACTACAAGACAATGCAACTTTTTACCGTATTTTCCGAAACAGTGTTTGGAGATTTCTGTTACGCCTACTCGGTCATAACGTTCGAGAGATTTGAAACTGAAATATGCATAGAAGTTGCAACCTACATCGGTGGAATAAACATAGAAGAGATTCAGGCGGCAAGCCAGCAGTTTATACTGAGAATCTAAAAGTGGGTAAAATTATTATAACCTATTATATGATATGATCACTTCAGTAATTTCTGAGAACTAGTGTTACCGAGAAAATCTTAACTGACATATGGTTGGACGGACCACCTCCTCGAGGCGGAGGGCTTGTGGTCATATGACGAGACATCTTAACCACTCGACCACCGCGACCCCATATATGGTAACTTACATTCTCAACAGCACTTCTGGGAGTGTTGAAAGTGCCAGAAGTAGTGCTTCCGCGGAAGGCCTATTGGTGTCTCTTAAGAAAATGCAATTAGAAATATTTCACAGTAATCATGCTATGATAACATGCCAATTTACCTCAATCACCAATAAAATCTAGATGATCCATATAAATTCCGGCGCAATTTCCCACTGACTACAGTCGCAAGATTTGGCGCAATTTCTCACTATAGTTGCGAGTTTTTGGCGTAATTTTTCACTTACTAGACAACGATATGTTTGGGAATATTGAAGTTGCACGCGTCAATGGATGCAAGAAGCTGACGGTGAATCTTTCTCCAAAAACGGAAGTAACCCTGAACAGGTTTCAGGGTAATGGCGAGCTATACATCCATCTGACGTCAAGGGGTAAATGTGTAAGCTTAGGACTTGACGAGTTTGAGAAAGTCTCAAACTCCATCAGCCTGATACATAGTTAATTATTGATTTACATGCGGATTTTGTTGGACCTACAGTCACATCTGTTGAACCAACTGCGCCTTCATCAGTCACTGGGCCTGCCATCGTACCTGAGCCCGTTACCCCTGCCTCATCGCCGGTACCTGAACCTGCACCTGCCAATGTAGTCACGCCTATAGGTGCATGCCATCATCTGTGATCATGGGACCTCCTGTCACCCAAGCGTCCATGTCCAATATACCAACCATCGATGGCGCATCAACAACAGATCGTCTTTTGGGACGAGGCAGAATATTTGTAAAATAAATATAATTCAATTTGTTAAATTAACAAAAGAACAACAATCAAAACTTTAGAATCTTTTATTAATTCAAGGAAATAATAATCCACTTTAATTCAATATGTATGTACAAGTGAAATTATTAATTTCATAATAGTCTACATTAATTCAAGACTTATCAATTTTATAAACAACTATTTCAATTCAGAATAGTAATTATGTACAAGTGAAAATATCAATTTTATAAACATCTACATAAAAGGAAATTGATGTCATTAAAAGCGGTTAACAGATGAAGACACTATTTTTTTTAATTTATAGTGACCAAAGGCGAGGGTATCACAACCACCCGAGAGCACGTAACGTTTATCATCAAATGGTGATAAACCTGTTTTTCTAACTGTGTATATACGTGTAACTGATGTTTATGTTATCTAATTGTATTCAGGCATGGAGTGAGTTGGTGGATAATTACTCAAACCATTAAATATATCTGTCCTGATAAAGATCCGCATATAGATCATGTGTTTTGATTTCAATACCGAAAGAATCGGTGTCTGTGAATAGTAGCTTCAATCCGTCACGGTATTTAGCTTTAAAGATATTTGTAGTAAAATTCATACATAATGATTTTAGACAAATCTAAAATGGCCTGTCCGACATACACGGGTTTATTTAGTAATAACATTGTTTTAACATTTTCAATTCCTACCAAAATTCTCACTGAATATTTTTAAAACCTTCAAAAGATGGTTTTGCAGTATTTTTTCATGTTGTTCTCGCTGTGAGCCAACTTAAGTTATTACACTAAAACAGTTTCCCGGACGCCGATATAATGATACCTAAGTGTCGCCCTTCCGTTGCAGGCGATACCAAAACCATATCACCCCTGCCTTTTTTGTGGAACATCAGACTCCAAATTGAGTCTGCATTTCTAAAAGCCTGCTGAAGAAGACCGTGTCAAACATGCATTGTCATTGCCAAAAGCTTTACAACAATGGGCATTTAACAAGATTAAGAAAGATGGGGAGTTTCAAGGCAAATCAATTGATTATGGCATACAGATGCACGACGAGAACAACATTACAAAAAACGGACACAAGGCAGTGAAACCATTTCAATATGTTCATTTGTTCAAGAACCATATAACCACCAGCATCACTTACTATGTCTATGATCGAAGACGATGATGAATCGGATGAGTTCAAATTACAGATGCAAAAGTTTTAAAGGAGTATTTCTGATTCAATCTGGATATGACAGCAGCGGCTGAAGTTGAAAACTTTATGACACTGTTATCCTTTTTCTTGCAGTCGACTTTCGGTGATGCAGAATATGCCAATGTAGAAGCACGCCAGCTTAACTCCGTTCAATAGAGGATCTGACAACATCTCATCAGAGGTCATGTTCGGATATGACCTTTTACCACGTTTACTTCAGATCAAATGTGGTAGCTTCTGCTCCCGCTTAGCGCTCAGCATACAGGGAGTGGGACGACTGGTTCGCCCGTTGTCAGTATAATGTGACCGGTGTGGGGGTGTTGCTTGGTGTCTTCAGCAGCATTCTCCAGTGATATAGCACTATAAAAAGGGCAACAGTTCCACTATACAAGAAGACACAACATGAATATACCGCAGTCTCCCAAAACACGCACCTTGCTCAATATACACGCAACACACCACATACACGGGAGGCCGTCCTTTACATGACCATAGCTGTTAATAGGACGCTAATAAATCAAACAAACAAACAAACTTCAGATCAAATGCATTTTCTACACATTGCTGCGTCAATTGATAAAGCTATTACGTCCCAGTATATATGTACATTAAAATTTGTTGTGCCCTTTGGGTGAGATGACTATTTTAGTCGAAAATAACTCTTGACAACATTTTCAAACTATTTCGTCCCCAGTCAAGATTCTGGTAGTGCCAATTTGATTGGCCATTTCCTAAGGTCATCTGGACAAGACCCCCTAATGGGATTTTATCAGATCCTCATATCAAGCGTAGTGATATTAAGGACCTGTATTTTAATCAGATTGATTGACAATTTACCTCGTTTACCAATAAAATTCTAGATGATTCCTTTAAATTCTGACGCAATTTCTGATTTACTACAGTTCTAGTTTTTGGCGCAATTTCTCAATACAGTTGCGGGTTTTAGGCGAGTTTTTTGTACGCTACAATATATAGCGTACAAATGATACACACTTGATATACCATTTCAAAACTAGCTCTACAAAGAACAACACTCAAACACAAAATGGCTGACGAATCGACACTAAACCTACAAGACAGTGCAACTTTTACCGTATTTTCCGAAACAGTGTTTGGAGATTTCTATTACGCCTACTCTGTCATAACGTTCGAGAGATTTGAAACTGAAATATGCATAGAAGTTGCAACCTACATCGGTGGAATAAACATAGAAGAGATTCAGGCGGCAAGACAGCAGTTAGACTGAGAATCTAAATGTGGGTAAAATTATTAAACCTATTATATGATATGATCACTTCAGTAATTTCTGAGAACTAGTGTTAACCAGAAATCTTAACTGACATATGGTTGGACGGACCACCTCCTAGAGGTGGAGGGCTTGTGGTCATATGACGAGACATCTTAACCACTCGTTCACCGCGACCCCATATATGGTAACTTACATTCTCAACAGCACTTCTGGGAGTGTTGAAAGTGCAAGAAGTAGTGCTTTCGCGGATGGTGGTTCCGGGTGTGGAGGAGGCAAATGTGGTCCCAGGGGCGGTTGGGGTGGTCCGAGGGATGAAGTCTAAAACAACAATTTACTTTTTGATAAAAAGCTACATTGATGAGTTGTGTATAAGAGTAACATTGTAAGTTTGCAAAATAATCTATTTAACCTGCATTCTTCATCATACTACTTCAGATATCCTCTGAAGATTTCACAGTTATATTTTACAATATTTTTTACTGATATATTTATCATTTTACTATAAGGCCTATTGGTGTCTCTAGACCGGGTGGGGTGTGTTGCTTGGTGTCTTCGGCGGCATGCTTCAGTGATATAGCACTATAAAAAGGACAACAGTTCCACTATACAAGAAGACATAACACGAATATACCGCAGTCTCCCAAAACACGCACAACATACACACAAGCACTGCATACATGGGAGGCCGTCCTTACATGACCATAGCTGTTAATAGGACGTTAATCTATCAAACAAACAAAAAAAGAAAAAAGAAAATGCAATTAGAAATATTTCACAGTAATCATGCTATGATTACATGATATTGGTTAAAAATGCAAAGCTTAGACTTATAAAGTAACTTTATTTGCCAAGGAGAGTGAGGAGGACACGCGCTTAAATCATAAGTGTTTGTCGTCTGTAATATGATATTAGACTACTACAGTATGTTATTTCAATTTTGATTAGACACATCTGACAGAATGTACCCTTAGATCTTTCATTTTGTACTAGTGTCGATGACTTCCAGTTACTTATACAAGGCTCTACCAAGGTATTAGGCAAATTGATTCCCATACAGTTAACATTTCCGCGCATTGTTATGGTTGATATCGGCGAACAATCACCAGTGTTACAGGAGAACTGCATGCCCCTCGTCACACCTAGAATTACTAGGTGACAGATGGGGAAGCTAGCGGGGTCAATAGTTATGATTTCGTTAGGTTGAATGGTCTTCGAAATCCTGCATGTCATTTCGTCCACAATCTCACACTGTGCCACGCTGAATAGACTCCTGGCATCAACATTGGCAAGGCCGAATAACAACAACATTATAACAACCGCCATTTTGTAGAAGTCAGGTTAAATTAGTCGATAAGTACTGAATATTGATACAAAGGGAGACTACTCGTAAATAATCACTTGCAAATAGTTAAAAATAAAATTTTCAGCTCAAGGTCTTTAAAACATTACAAAGATGGTCATATCATCATCTCCTACATAATGTTCATAATCGAAACCATTTTGTCGGTTACTTTTTCTACTTTCAAAGAAGTTTATATATATTTCTTATATCGTCATTAATGCTTCCATTGTATATATTTTACTGTATAACATCTAATAAATGTATATAGGAGAGGGTGATCCTAAGTTGTATACCTTGTACCAAACTCCTCTTTGAATTTCTTTCGAATAAAATATGTTTGAACTCAATTGTGCTGAGATGTATAATTTTTTTCTGTAGAAAAAGAGCCAGTGTTATACCATATTTTACTTTCCTTCTCAAAACTTTTTATTCACATAAACAATTTAGTCCACTCATTTAAATAGAAAAATATCACGCTAAACTTCTTTTGGGAACGCTTACTTACTAGCAAAAACAGATGTGGCACAACAAATTTTTCATTTCGATAGATAATTGCAGAAACACACCCAACATTTCTTTAGCTTTTATCATTAAATCTGATAGAGTGCAAAGTGTTTACATTTCAAGTGTCACTTGAATTTGACGAAACTTCAGCCACTGCCCATTGTCTACTTAAATCCCTCTCATTGGCCGATAAGTTTGACAGATTGCCAATTTACCTCATTTACAATAAGAATAAATATTTGTAGTTAAATTCATACATAATGATTTTAGACAAATCTAAAATGGCTTGTCCGACATACACGGGTTTATTTAGTAACAACATTGTTTTAACATTTTCAATTCCTACCAAATTCTGACTGAATATTTTAAAACCTTCAAAAGATGGTTTTGCAGTATTTTTTCATTTTTTTCTCTCGCTGTAAGCCAACTTTATATCGACTCTATTCCTAACATTTTCCATTGTTTTGCCAAACACAGCATTGTTCCGGAGCTTGAAAAAATATGTTTGGAAATATTGAAGTTGCACGCGTCAATGAACGCAAGAAGCTGGCGGTGAATCTTTCTCCAAAAACGGAAGTAACCCTGCACAGGTTTCAGGGTAATGGCGAGCTATACATCCATCTGACGTCAAGGGGTAAATGTGTAAGCTTGGGACTTGACGAGTTTGAGGAAGTCTCAAACTCCATCAGCCTGATACATAATTAATTATTGATTTACATGCGGATTTTTTTGGACCTACAGTCATATATCTGTTAAACCAACTGCGCCTTCATCAGTTAATTAGTTAATCAGTTTAGAAAGATAGGATTTATAGAGCAGCAGAACTGTCCCCAAATCAGTCTGGTTGTTATCATCGACGGGAGAACGCAACATCTCTCCTAGACCGGCTCATTCCCTATACTAGACAGTTTGTTGGTTACTTAACAGTGCCATTCGTCTAAGCTGACTTTTGCTGTTGTATTAAAATTTATCAACCTGAAGAATTGACTCTTGACTTCTGTCCGGCTACAAGCTCGATTTGGCGCAGGTGACCAGGACATTTTGAGAAAAGACAAGGAAGAGCGACAGCCAGAAAAAAAAACAGAAGAAAAACAGAAAAAAGGTAGGACAACTACTTTTTATGCTCTTATAAGTTAGTACTTAATCCAACCACATTTTTGTAATCAATAATTTGATATAAGTTTGGTACGCATGCAAGTCTCCACAGACTGACTAGGGTAAGAGCAAGAGACCTCATAGGGAATTAAAAATAAGTAAATAAATAAATAACTAAATAAAATAAAAGTGAAAATAAAATGGATATGGCTAAGGAAATAGATAACATTACTCAGCAGATGGCTGCTTCCTTTTCGGAGACTGGAAGTGGTAGAGAACAGGCAACGGGGGGAGATAGTAGTATAAATATAGATTTTGTACCTCGTCAAGCAGATACAGGGTCAGTACCTCGTCAAGCAGACGCAGATGTTGACGGGCAACAAATGTTGCTGGAGATAGGTCGTAATTTTAAAACACTGGCCGCGGCCATGACAACGCAGGGTATTAATCAAACAATAAAACCATATGACGGACAACCAAAACTGTTCAAACAGTGGGTAAAAGACGTTGAAAAATATGCAAAATTGACCGACTGGCTTAACACGGACATACCCAATATAGCTTATCAAACTTGTACGGGGGCGATAGGAGATTACATTAAGCGATATTTAGTAGAGGCTGAAAGGGTAAAGGCAGCACCAAGCTGGACAGATTTAAACTATTATTAAAAAGGAGATTTGGCGAAATAACAGATGTACAGCAAGCACTTGCCCTGTTAAACCCCCAACATGCGGTACCCTAGTACCGCGCATTTTTAACTTGTGACTAGTGTAACGGGAGGAGTTAACACAGCCTGCTGGGAGGGTCTCCACACACTGCAATCTAATTTTAGACCCAGGGCTGATAACAACATGGGGAGCACATGTATAAACAAAGTAGCTATGTCTTACCTTATGATTGTCACCAAAGTAAATTTCCTGATTTTTTTCAATGTGTTCACCACAGAATTCACTTGAAATATTACAAATTACAAGTTATTAATAAATGTGAATATGAGTATCTATGAATTAGATAACTATTTATATAGTCCAGCTAGTTGGTATACATATGCTCCATCCACAGAACCCAGATATATTCACGAAAATTGTATGTCTTTCTTTTGTGCACTGAAGATCCCAACTTTTGTCGTTGTGATTTTATGTCCTCAAATACTGTTTGTCTGGATGTTATTGGCCTATCCACATGTTCATTCCAGTCTAAAATTGAAAGGTTGATTCTCATTTTGTATGAACATTCATTAAATACTATTCTCTTGTCATGGTATTGGAGGAGAGAGTTGTTGAATGATTCGACGTAGTGTGTGTCTTTGCAATAACAGTAATCCTGAGCATTTCTGTAAACTTGTAATTTCAAAAGGAAATCTTTCAACATTTGTTCAGCCTCTGGAGTCCTGATGGTGTTTTTTGTGCTTTCATATTCTGGATCTGATCTGCATCGTGATGTAGAGTGACATAATTTGTGATTTCCTTTGTAGTGTTCAGATATGTTAGATATGTTTTGTCGTAGTATGTCAGCATTTCTGTTGCAATTTTGTATACACCAATATATATGGGTCCGAATAGATGCAGCTTTGTCAGAGAGTTCACTGTGCCAGGTTTTTCCGTGATTCTTTTTTGTCCCTTGAGTGATCTTTTTCGCGGCTTTCCCAATGCTTTTTGTCATGTGCCATGTGTCATTGCAGTTCTGTGTATCTCCTCTCTCCTCTCTAACATATTTGATGATGGAAGCATTATTATCATGAGCATGGTATTTTACAGGAACCTGTTCTCCATCTAAATAATCATAAATTCTTCGGACACCAATGAGTTCATGTCTCTGACTAGAAGAATCATCTTTTTTGCTGACAGTTTCAATTTTCAGGACCTTGTGTGTCAAATCTCCTAAGCAAACAACATCAGTGAATTTTGAATTTCTTCGCCAGCAGTGCCTAGCATCTGTCATGATACTTATACCATCTTCCATTTCGGATGCAACAGAAAATGCTATTTCTTCAAGGAGGGCGTCTTCTTGTGCTTTCTGAGACAGTTCCTGTACAATTGGTGCATAGCTTTCCTGTAAATCGGCCAGATATTTTTCTCCCATTGTTCCAAGGTTAGCTCCTTTGCAAAATTTCTCAAACTGAATTGGTAGAATGCCAGATGAGAAATAGCCATGGGCTAACTTCAGGTTACCGAAGAGCTTTCCTCCTTCCACATGTGGTGATGAATACCATGTCAAGGTATGGCCTTCACTGCATTTGATCAGAAACTTGCTTACATGTCTAAACTTTTCTTCAGAAGCCACCTTCATTTCACAGGAACATTTTTTCTGATGGTTCTGGATTTGTTGCAGAAGATTAGTGATAGCCAAAGGTGTTGCAACAAATAAGCTTTCGTTAAAAGCATTTTCCATTTCTATATATTGATAGGATGACGGGATTTCATGAGATGATGCTGCTGACGTTGAACATGAATGATCTCTTGTTTTCTTTGACGTCAGGTTGTGTTCTATGTAAAAATCAAAAACAGAGTTCAAAAGATCCTTTGTTCCAATATTAGATATTTTTCCTTCTCCCAACTTCATTTTGATAGAATCCATTTTGTTAAAAATATGGCACTTTTCTGCTTCATCTTTACACATAAACTCAAATCTGGTTCGTACTTTAGTGGAGTGTTGTTCTTTTCTTTTCTTATTTCGTTCGTGCTGATCTTGCGGATTATCACTTGGCCTCTTTTTCCTTGGATTCATTTCGCGATTGATGTCTCTTATCCTACTTGTTTCTGCCATATTTGAAAATAATATAAGCACTGAAAGAATTTAGCATTCTAATCATAAAATAATGAAAGATGCTCCACCGCCGACAGAGCATAAATGATATTCATCATTTGAACAATAATTGGTGTTTAATCGTGTATATAATAGTCTAATTAACACAAAAAAATAATATGAAATAATTTATTTTGCCTTTGGTGCTTGCACATTCAGTACTTCATTCCATATAGATATAGTGGTACGGAATTTTTTCGGGATGCAATTAATTGTTTTTTATATTTCTAACCTGAAGTAAAATTAGAAGCTCAAACTTTTCATTGGTGGTTATGGTATAAAGCAAGTAACTTTTGTAACTGAAGAAAAATACTAAATCGTCTGTCCCTGTTTTTGATAGTGAAAAATACCATTTGTCAGCGGTGGAGCATCTTGAACAGTAGGACTATGTCATTTGGAGGGGTCAGAGGATGACATTTCTGCACTAATTGGTTTGTATCAATTGTTATCTATATCAAATATCACGTCCAATCATATTTTGTTTGTAACTCGTTTGATTAAAATGTAACATACATAAGGTGTTTCATTAAAAACATTCAAGCTAATTTGGTTGTCTTCAATGAAGGTATGATGTCCCCTTTACTCAGAATAGACTGTCTCTCTGACAAAAACAAAGAATTTCTAGTCCCCTGTACTTCAGAAGGGGACGGATAGGTAATTTCCAATTCATTATTTTTTTGTGTTATCAAAAGAAAGATGTGGTAAGTTAACTATTGTGAACATTGTAAAAATCCATGTCAATAATTCATTACAGTTACATTGTTCTGATGTGTTGGTGATAATTAGAAATAAATAAATATATATGTTGTCCCCTTTAACGAGCCTTACATTGTTCTATCAAGGTATAGCATAAAACCCATTTGTCACACCCGGCCCAGTCCCCCGCCACTCATTTGGTCCCGCTCATTTTCAGCTTGGATTTTTGTGACTGAAAGTGATTATGGATAGTAATGCAGAAAATAGCCATTTAATTTTGACCATTAGATTGACTCGAGAACAGAAAGCGGCCATAGAAGCGTTTTTCGCTCATTCAGAATGGGATCTAGATATAATTAGTGAAACCACAGAGACTGGTCAGCAAATTAGTGAGATAACACAGGATACAGAGTCAGGACACCAGCAATGTGTTGAAACAAACGTGTGTGGTATTGATAATAATGACCCTGGTACTGCTGAAGATAACAACCCGTGTAGGCATCCAGAGGAATGTCCCCATTGTCTGTGTTACCCATGTGTAACACAAACTAATCAGTCATGGCTAGGCAGGGGTCAGTGTGCCAGGGAGGGAAACAATTTAGTAAGAAAGTCTAAATACAAGAAATTTTGGAAAATGTTATCAGATCGTGGTGTGTGGAGAGACCCTCGTTATTTGGAGAGAAAAACACTAGCATTACGCAGATCAACAGAAAATAATGAGGAAATTGTTTGGATTGGATCAGTGAGAGAATTGATGCCATCTTGTGTGATAGCTAAAGTCAGATCTTTATATCCAAATTTACAAGGTGTACCATATTTAGGTCATAAATGGTACTAAATAAAAAAACAGTATTTTGCCAACTACAATGTTTTGGATACATAGTTTCAACATCATCTAGAATTGTTCCCCACAAAGGTAAGCCTCCATGCTTTGATTTCCCGCTTTCTTGCATGTAAACATTACCTTTGACCCTGTCAATCAAAAGCTGCTGGATAGAATACAGAGCTGAAATTCAAATATATTTCTCTATATTATGCATGAAATATGATAGATATGGTTTTAATTTTCATTCTGTATGTAACTACCACTTAGATGAATGTATGTGACAAATTTCATGACCAACTGATTAGTAAGTCTTCTATCATTCAGCAATTTTCAAGCTGAAGCAGGAGGCTGCTTTATTTTGAATTTGCCACGTCCATTATGGAAATCTCGTGAGATCTCGAGCTATTTATAGGGCAGCTCCCCCTTTAAGGAAAACAAAGGAAAAGGATTCTGAGAGCGTACAGATATTTTCAGAAAGACTATTACAGTTGGCAGAGGATGCCTATCCTCATGCCAATGAAGTTAGTCAAGGCATTATTCAACAACAGCTTGTTGATACCTTTTGCGATTGGGTTGAAATTAGACTATCTTAAGATAAAAAGTTCTAAGGGGGGAACCGAAAACTTTAGAGGATGCAGTACAGATCGCAATGAGAGAACAGAATATAAGAAAAAGAATAGACTTAAGGCGATCAGATGATCACCAGACTCGACAAGGCAATTCGACACACGCTAGACAGACAGACATGACGGGGATGGACAATAGAAACATTCAACCAATGGAGATAGGGCACATGAGACCACAAAAATCATGTTATCAATGTGGGAAGCAAGGGCACATTGCGAGGGATTGTAGAGGCGGCAGAAAGGGAAAAAATTTCTGCCATACAATCTCCGCATACGGCTGACACTGAATGTTGGTATTGTCATAAAATGGGGCACATTAGGCGTGACTGCCCCCATTTGAAACCTTTAAACTAGAACGCTCCTTTTTTAGTGAAGCCGATGAAAGGAGTAGGAATAAAACTCAAAAAACACATAGTTTTGGTATATTACTAGCAGGTAATCCTCTCTCGCAGGTAATCCTTGTTCTTGTATTTTATCAATAGGAAAACAAAACTTTCGCAATCTCGTAGATTCCGGGGCAGAAGTTAGCTTAATAAAGAAAAGTGTATTTAATAAACTTCCCATGAAACCAAAACTCATTAAAGAAAAAGTGCATTTACAGGCTGTAAATTGAAATGAACTCGCTGCATTAGGCTGCACAGAGCTAACATTTAGGATGAAAAGTCAAACATTGACCCATAAATTTGTAGTTGTTGATGGTATGAACAGAAATTTCATTTTAGGGAGAGACTGGCTGCACCAGAATGGTGTCAGAATATTCTTTGATTTAGGTTGTCTTAAGATAGGCAAAACATATGTACCGCTGGAGGAAGACATACACGTGTCTGCTTTAATAAGATTAGATAAGAAAGTGGTTTTAAAACCATAATCTGTAACTTTATGTAATGTAAGTGTGGCTTCAACACAGGTAGCTCACGGTTACTTGAAGTAACGCAAACGCCAGGTTGCCTCCAGGACGACCCTGGTGTATTTTTACATGAGACAGTGTCTGATTTACGACATCAGCGAAAAATACCAGTCATGATTTTTAATGAGACTAACAGACATCACCGATTGCGACGAGGTAGGGTGGTTGGCAAGGTACAGACGTTAGATCGTAATGAAATATCAGAGGTATATTCTAAGAAACCCACAGTGGATGAAGAACGGTTTGAGAAGATAGATGTTCCAGAAGAGAATAGAGCTAATATCCTACAGATCCTTCAGGCAAACAGGGATATCTTTGCAAGAAAAGATGCAGAGTTGGGACACAGAGACACTGAAGATGAACATTGACACCGGAAGTCATGCACCGATTCGGAAACGCCCATAACGAACACCGCTCAACAAGAGACAGGTAATTAGCAAGGCGGTAGACGAGATGTTTGAGGCTAAGATCATTGAAAGGTCTCAATCTCCTTGGTCCTTTCCATTGGTCGGCGTTGATAAAAAGATCAAACAAAGAGAATGTGTGGATTTCAGGTCCCATAACAAGATAGTCACTCCCATGAGTGTACCACTGCCATTGACAGATGACATCTTGTCATTACTAGGTCGCTCAAAATATTTTACGACACTTGACCTTAAAAGTGGTTATTGGCAAGTAGAAATGGAGGATGAAAGCAAGGAAAAGACAGCGTTTACATGTCACCGGGGACTATTTCAGTTCCGAAGAATGCCGTTTGGCCTCAACAATACACCATCGGTTTTTCAGAGTCTTATGAATATCGTCTTACAAGGATTTGAAGACTTTGCAACAGCATACTTGGATGATGTATTGATATTTTCCAAAACGGAAGCAGAACACCTACATCATATCGAGGACATTCTACAGAAGATGAGAGAACACGGCTTAAAACTTAAACTTAACAAATGTAGTTTCTTTCAGCAGGAGACAAAGTACCTGGGATTCATTATAAGTGATCAAGGTATCAAACCAGATCCCAAGAAAGTGGAAGCAATCCGTATGGAGAATTGACTCTTGACTTCTGTCCGGCTACACCTGCACCTGCCAATGTAGTCACGCCTATAGGTGCATGCCCATCATCTGTGGTCATGGGACCTCCTGTCACCCAAGCGTCCATGTCCATATATCAACCATCGATGGCGCATCAACAACAGATCGTCTTTTAGGACGAGGCAGAATATTTGTAAAATAAATATAATTCAATTTGTTAAATTAACAAAAGAACAACAATCAAAACTTTAGAATCTTTTATTAATTCAAGGAAATAATAATCCACTTTAATTCAATATGTATGTACAAGTGAAATCATTAATTTCTTAATAATCCACTTTAATTCAATATGTATGTACAAGTGAAATCATTAATTTCTTAATAATCCACTTTAATTCAAGATTTATATACAAGTGAAAATATTAATTTCATAAAAATATACATTAATTCAAGATGTATGTACTAGTGAAAATATCAATTTTATACATATTCATATATACCTTCCATTGCACATCTTTGAATTAACGAATATCTATAATGACGATTTAATTTGGGAATAAGATACCAAGGACTCATAAAAAAGTACGATAAAGTCGGTATTCACGTCAAATGGTCAAGACAATTTGCATAAATTATGATGACCGATGGCCTTATTTCTGCCCGTCATTTGCATATGTGTACGTATCTGCTCAACTTCCGGTTGAAAGAAGGTCACACTAAAGACAGGATTTGCCGATATTATTGCGTGTAAATATAAAATAATGTTCAGCAATTATATATAAAGCGCAATTGATATTAACAAAACAATCATGAACGGGCATGAGCGAGGTCTTTGTAACACGTGTGTAAAACTAGGAAACTTGTGAAGTGAAATCGGTTGATAGCTGGGATCTGACGCACTATTCCATACTCAGTACATACTCGTAGGGCCTACCACAATAAATACCGTACAGTAGGCCTATGTTGTACCGATATTATTTAAGCAATGATATAATGACAATACTCATCAGACACATGCCAAATGAAGTGGAAGTTCTCTGTAATCTTTTAGAATCTCGATCGTTACAGTTTTCACGACATGCCGGAAAATGTCCTTGATACAATAGACAAAGTTGTCGTACATGTGATGTCGATCTTATTATTTATATTACGTGAAGCATTATCCAAATAAAACAACATAATGCCTGCTAACTGTTTATTAAATAGAGTATTGACAACAAAGCTTGTCGGAAGCGACAGTTCTTTGTTTGGAGAGTGTGTCTACGACATTCTGTCCCTGCAGGTAGGGCGTTAGAATTGTACCTGCTGCCCCTATTGCATGATCGTAAAAGGCGACTAAATTTAGGATCTTATCTTTTCTCTTCTTCCTAACTGACTTTATCTTTCCTAATGCCTCCCTTGGCACCGCCTCACTTTTGGCCTTGAGTTGAGCGTTCGCCCCTGTGAGGCAGGCTCTGGGTTCTGTCCCCTGGCCGAGACACACCAAAGTCTATAAAAGTGGTAGTTTCTGCTCCTGCTTAGCGCTCAGCATACAGGGAGTGGGACGACTGGTTCGCCCGTTGTCAGTTTAATGTGACCGGGTGGGGTGCGTTGCTTGGTGTCTTCGGCGGCATGCTTCAGTGATATAGCACTATAAAAAGGGCAACAGTTCCACTATACAAGAAGACACAACATGAATATACCGCAGTCTCCCAAAACACTCACCTCGCACAACATACACGCAACACACAGCATACATGGGAGGCCGTCCTTACATGACCCTGGCTGTTAATAGGACGTTAATTAATCAATCAAACAAAAAAATTGTGACACATATGTATTAGTCACGTGATTATTCAGTGCATGTGTGTTTGTTTACGTAATGTCTGATTGCAATTGCTGAATGTAAACAAATACGGACACAGACTGCTTGGCTTACAACCGATGTTTACCATGCTTGTATTTTGATACATTGGAGAACATTGACTTCATGAGGACAGCAGAATAGTTCTTCAATACATCGATGTTTACAGTATATATATATATTTAAATTACGACCGGTAGGTATCATATTCATATATGGCAAACTTCACAGTATATTTTGAGAGATGGAGTTATTTACCACGGCTGATTAATTTGTTATTTTTGACCTTAGCTTAGATATTTGTGTTTATGATTGTGCCATTTTCCGAAAGAAGTATTGTAACGTTAAATAAAATCTGGAAATTTAAGTTTAGTACCTGGACTGGTATTTAAATGTATTTAAAAGACATTATAGCATTTTTTTTTAATTTTTAACCAGCAAATTAAAACTGGGAAAATGTAGAGATAAAAAACAATAAGGCCTCCTACTGAAGTAGACTATATCAAATTAATTTTTATTTTTGATTCTGAAATATTTTTATATTAATTAGATTAATTTACCATGCAATCTGAGCGAGATATATCCAATTTGATTGAGATATATCCAATTTGATTATGTAGTTTATATCCTAATTATTAAAATACATAATTATGTCATCATGCAAAACGAGAATACATTCATTCCAGATTTGGCTGATCAATCATGAATATCACAGAGCTACATGTCCTCTATTACGAAGGCATTCAAACAGGTATGATTGTAGTGTGATTCTCAATTGATCCATGTGAAAATAACAAAAAGTCATGATATATGTATATGATGACAAAAAAATGTTATTTAAATTTTGTTTAAAAAAAACAACTTTTTATCAAGTGACATTTGATAATTTTTTTTATCTGGAAATTATTCTGTGGAATTTTACAGTTTAACAGAGATTTGCATTAAAAAAATTAATTTGCCTTGTATTTAGAATCTAAATTTTTTTAGAGCTTCCTAAATTATGTTTTATTGTTATTGAAGGAATGTACAAGAAATGAAATCTGTATCGCCGGCCTAGAATAATGGAGACTGTCATCAATGCCCCTGGCCCTGCAGGTAGGGCGTAAGAATTGTACCTGCTGCCCCTATTGCATGATCGTAAAAGGCGACTAAATTTAGGATCTGATATTTTCCCTTCTTCCTAACTAACTTTATCCTTCCTAATGCCTCCCTTGGCACCGCCTCACTTTTGGCCTTGAGTTGAGCGTTCGCCCCTGTGAGGACGGCTCTGGGTTCTGTTCCATGGCCGAGACACACCAAAGTCTATAAAAGTGGTAGTTTCTTCTCCTGCTTAGCGCCCAGCAAACAGGGAGTGAGACGACTGGTTCGTCCGTTGTCAGTATAATGTGACCGGGTGGGGTGTGTTGCATGGTGTCTTCGGCGGCATGCTTCAGTGATATAGCACCAGTCTGCACGACAAAGTTTTAATGCGGGCCTATAAACTCCAGAATCAGCAGGCCCGATCAAAATTTTACAGGTCCGAAAATTTGAGGATAAAATCCATAAAATAAAAGTAGAAAAAAGAAGCTGAACACTGTATAGATATTTCAATTTTAATGGTTTTAGTCTCTGGTGTAGAAAAAGAGCATGTTGTCAACCTCCCTCTCGCTCATTTCATTATCAGATTCACCGTCATCACTCCCATAATCTGAATCAGAAGATGAATTGTAGCCCTTCTGGAAATTTGTAAGGAGCTGAAAAAGAGATTAATACACAAATTAACAAATCAAATATTATATTAATTTGAATATTTTTTTTATTGTAAAGCAAAGTTATTAATATTCATTAGTCATGATTTTTTTTACAATCTATTTCTGATATTTTTTAAATCCCTATTGAATACCTGTTCTTGTAGTGACAGTGACTCAGACTGCTTGCTTGTGCCTTGGACTTCCTGTGTGTCATTTGCCTCTGTAGTCCTGCTTGTGCCTTGGACTTCCTGTGTGTCATTTGCTTCAGCTTCTGTAGTTTCTATTTCTGCAGCCTCTGTGTCCACTTCTGTCTCAGTCTGTACCTCTGTGTTGGTTTGTTCCAACTACATATTTACAAGGATAATGATTAGCAATTTTAAAAAAAAATCATTACTACAATGTAGCTAGGTTATTATGTTTATGGTATACGTATGTACTGATTTAAAGAGTTTACTATAATCACCTGAGGATCCTTGGATTCTCTGCATACTCTTTGGTAGCCTAATCTCCGCTTTCTGCCTGATGATGTGCCCTGTAAATGTAATTTTATTCTGCATTTATAAACAATTTATATTTACTTGTTCTAAAGTTCTGGAACTTAATGTATTATTTTTCCACTTTTCTTACTACATAAAGAAAACTAAGTATGATGACTACACTTAGGTGCATGAAATCCAGACATATACTTTACCATTATCCACCTCTGCACACAAGGATGTGGATCGAATGTTTCAATGGGGGGAGATTGAAGATGAATCAGCATAAGGGCATTGAGTGTACTGCTTTTCATGTGTCCCCTCCTTTTGCTCTTTATCAGCTTCATTGCGCTGAAGGTTGTTTCATTGTTCACTGATGTTGGTGGTAAACACCTAATGATGTTGATTACTTCAAATATGTTGTCAAATCCACCATCGTGGGCAAACCTCCTATACACCTTTGTCCACAACAGAGTTCCACTCTGAAGCTCTGACTGAAATCTGAAAGCACATGAAAAGTGATTCACATAATGTACTTGATTGAAATGAAAAAAATATCAGATAATTTCTTATACCTTGAACTGTCAGCTTTAATTTTAATCCCTGTTTCATCTAAAACATCAAGTTATATTATACTCACTCCTGGTAGATAAGTAATTTCAGACTCCGCCATTCCTCCAGAAGGGTCTGGATTTTTTCCTCATCAGTTGACACAAAGTGTTCAAAAAGTTGCTGTATGTTTTCCTTTCCGAACTCTGTAACATAATTGATATATGTCATATGGCATAATGTATTATTATATCTGCCTCATTATTAACTTCAAATTTTAGGTTCTTGATTTTAACAAGATCATCAACACTTGAAACAGCAATTGAAGACCAACTAAAACGGAAACAAACAAAAAAAAACTGTTTAAACTGAAAGTCAAACCAATCAACAAATAAATTTAATGAAGACCAGCTGAAACGAAGACAAACAAAACAAACTGTTTAAACTGAAAGTCAAACTAATCAACAAATAAATTGAAACTCAAACCAAAGACATCAACTAAAATGTAAAATAATTTTCAAATAATACGTCAACAATGATTAACCTAGAGAAGTCTCTTTCGTAAGCTCCGTAGGATCTGGCCAAGTATTGAAGTTTGCAACAAGTGTCGCATCCACCAGAGATGTACCAGTATGAGGAAAACGTGTATCAATGGCTTTGATCAAGGCTTGAATAAGGGCGGAAGGAATGGGTTCAGGTTTTCGTCCTTTGAAAGTCAGCTTCTGGTCCTGCTATTCATTGGACACCAAGATGTTGGCAACTTCCTCACACTCACTGGCAAAATCATTAAGATAATTTCAATTATGATATCTGACATGTTACAATACCAATTATATGCATCTCAACTCTGAATTAACTTCAAATCTGAAAATGAAATTGCAATATTATTTCTATCTGAACATATCTATCAGCATATTTTTTACTTACGATTCAAGTATTTGTAGCAATTCAGCTTTAGCAGGCTTCACTCGCATGTAAGCATCTCCAATACAAAGTTCTCTGCGCTGAAGATACAGAGACAACCTTGCGAGGACACCAATGATCATCTGTAATTAGAATTTACATTATTTGCTATTACACTTTGTCATTGAATGAAAAATAATATTTCAATGAAACATAATCTTTGATGTTTAACAGTAATGTATTTTCTGCAATTTAAAATTATATTTAAGTTTAAAAGATGATGTACCTTTAACTGAAGAATGAAGATTATGACACTTCCATCCCTTGCAAGCTTCGCAAGGCCTTCTGCTTTAGGGTTTTCATGGGAGGAAGTTTCCAGCTGAAATACAAATGCCCGGAAACCCTTAATGAAAGCAGAAATAGCCCGCTGAAGGTGGGGAAGCCACCTGGTACCTCCAACTCGTGATGGCAGAATCACTGTCATGCCTAATGCCTCAAAAGCCCTGCCAAAATTCTTTTTCTGTTTTGGACTTTTTCTGTACAGGTAGTAGATTCCAAGAAGTAGAGTAGTCATCCTATCATAAACAGCATATTTCTTGATAGCATCTTTAAAAGCTAATTCAAGACGATGAGCCAAGCAATGGGTTATGAAGATATGCGGCCATTTCTCCTTTAGAAGTGCTGCCAGACCAGTTTTTGTGCCTGAAATAATTTAAGAGTTTGATAAATAAAATGTATGTTCTGGACTGAATTTGAATTACATTATTATATTTAATTATATTTTCCTGGGCATATAGTGATTCTATAACTGTTACAGTGCTTAAAAGTATATAAATTAAAACAAGAGGCCCAAAGGGCCTTAACGGTCATCTGACTACCTTGGCAATAGTAAATCTAATTTCATATGGTGTCATTTGTCAGGACCATGTCAGGATCATTTTCAATTTCTTTCAACAAATTATATTTCAAACAAGAGGCCAAAGGGCCTTAACATGTAGGAAATTAATTAGATATAGTGTCATGGTAGCCATCTTCGATTTGGGATCAACCAGAGATGTAACAACACTTTGTCGGGACCATGTCAGGATCATTTCATGCAAGTTTCAGCCAAATCACACTGGTAGAACTTCAGAAGAAGTTCAAAATGTGTTTTCAAGATGGCGGCTTTGGCGGCCATCTTGGATTACGGATCGACCCGAAAAATAACAACACTTTGTCGGGACCATGTCAGTATCATTTCATGCAAGTTTCAGCCAAATCGCACTGGTAGAACTTGAGAAGAAGTTCAAAATGTGTTTTCAAGATGGCGGCTGTGGCGGCCATCTTGGATTTCGGATCGACCCGAAAAGTAACAACACTTTGTCGGGACCATGTCAGGATCATTTCATGCCAGTTTCAGCCTAATTGCACCTGTAGAACTTGAGAAGAAGTTCAAAATGTATTTTCAAGATGGCGGCTGTGGCGGCCATCTTGGATTTCGGATCGACCCGAAAAATAACAACACTTTGTCGGGACCATGTCAGGATCATTTCATGCAAGTTTCAGCCTAATCGCACTGGTAGAACTTGAGAAGAAGTTCAAAATGTGTTTTCAAGATGGCGGCTTTGGCGGCCATCTTGGATTTCGGATCGACCCGAAAAATAACAACACTTTGTCGGGACCATGTCAGGATCATTTCATGCAAGTTTCAGCCTAATCGCACCGGTAGAACTTGAGAAGAAGTTCAAAATGTGTTTTCAAGATGGCGGCATTGGCGGCCATCTTGGATTTCAAATCGACCAGAAAAATAACAACACTTTGTCGGGACCATGTCAGGATCATTTCATGCAAGTTTCAGCCTAATCGCACCGGTAGAATTTGGCCCTGCAGGTAGGGCGTTAGAATTGTACCTGCTGCCCCTATTGCATGATCGTAAAAGGCGACTAAAATTTAGGATCTTATCTTTTCTATTCTTCCTAACTGACTTTATCCTTCCTAATGCCTCCCTTGGCACCGCCTCACTTTTGGCCATAAGTTGAGCGTTCGCCCCTGTGAGGAAGGCTCTGGGTTCTGTCCCCTGGCCGAGACACACCAAAGTCTGTAAAAGTGGTAGTTTCTGCTCCTGCTTAGCGCTCAGCAAAAAGGGAGTGGGACGACTGGTTCGCCCGTTGTCAGTATAATGTGACCGGGTGGGGTGTGTTGCTTAGTGTCTTCGGCGGCATGCTTCAGTGATATAGCACTATAAAAAGGGCAAAAGTTCCACTATACAAGAAGACACAACATGAATATACCGCAGTCTCCCAAAACACGCACCTCGCACAACATACACGCAACACACCGCATACATGGGAGGCTGTCCTTGCATGACCATAGCTGTTAATAGGACGTTAATTAGTCAAACAAACTTGAGAAGAAGTTCAAAATGTGTTTTCAAGATGGCGGCTTTGGCGGCCATCTTGGATTTCGGATCGACCCGAAAAATAACAACACTTTGTCGGGACCATGTCAGGATCATTTCATGTCAGTTTCAGCCTAATCGCACTGGTAGAACTTGAGAAGAAGTTCAAAATGTATTTTCAAGATGGCGGCTTTGGCGGCCATCTTGGATTTCGGATCGACCCGAAAAATAACAACACTTTGTCGGGACCATGTCAGGATCATTTCATGCAAGTTTCAGCCTAATCGCACCGGTAGAATTTGAAAAGTTCAAAATGTGTTTTCAAGATGGCGGCTTTGGCGGCCATCTTGGATTTCGGATCGACCCGAAAAATAACAGCACTTTGTCGGGACCATGTCAGGATCATTTCATGCAAGTTTCAGCCAAATCGCACTGATAGAACTTGAGAAGAAGTTCAAAATGTGTTTTCAAGATGGCGGCTGTGGCGGCCATCTTGGATTTCGGATCGACCCGAAAAGTAACAACACTTTGTCGGGACCATGTCAGGATCATTTCATGTCAGTTTCAGCCTAATTGCACCTGTAGAACTTGAGAAGAAGTTCAAAATGTGTTTTCAAGGTGGCGGCTTTGGCGGCCATCTTGGATTTCGGATCGACCCGAAAAATAACAACACTTTGTCGGGACCATGTCAGGATCATTTCATGCAAGTTTCAGCCAAATCGCACTGGTAGAACTTGAGAAGAAGTTCAAAATGTGAAAAGTTAACGCACGGCGCACGGCGGACGGCGCACGGCGGACGACGGCGCACGGCGGACGACGACGGACGAAACATGACGACTATAGGTCATCCTGACCCTTCGGGTCAGATGACCTAAAAAAAAAAAAGCTAATCATAAGTAAAGTTACTGAAAGATATTTGCATATTATCATAAAATGTCATATTACTATACCAATTTTAACACAATTTACCTTGCATGTTTGAGGCTCCATCCGCACAAAACCCTATCATTTTCTCCCCTATGTTCAAGGACAGATTATCAAATGTCTCCATTAGAAATTTGAAAATGCCTGCGCTTGCAGCAGAATTAGCTGTGCCGATGTTGAGAAATAAATCCTCAACAATGCCATCTACAACAACACGCACATACACATTTTCCATATCATCTCCAGTAGAATCTGTACTGCCATCACATGTGAAGCTCACGTATTTGGACTTGAGGACCTTTTCTCTCACACTGTCCTGGGTCACATCAGCAATAGTCTGCACAAATGTTGATGCTGATTTGTCATTTAAGTATGAGGTCCCAATATCAATGCCCTTCGCTTTATCAAGTCTGCACATCGTGTTATAAAATCGAAAACTTTGGTGCGATTTAGCTAGTGCGTGGGCTGTCCTGAACTTGATTACAAGCCTGTCATATTCCGATTTTTTTATCTTCATAAGGCAGTCCGCTGCCTGGCTTTTTTCCACTGTTTTGGGCCTCAGATATTTCATAGCGTATTTCATGTGTATATTAGTGTTCTCATGCTGCTGTATGACCATAGCTGTTAATAGGACGTTAATTAAACAAACAAACAAACAAACTTTATAGCAGTCAGCTTGAAATTAGTTGTCCCTACACAAAACGCGCCGGTCGTTTCGTTTTCACGACAGCATTCACAGAACATTTTACCATTTTCATATTTTAACCAAGGTCTACCTTTATGCCATTCTTCGAGAAACTTGCGGACTCTCTTTTCTTCGTATTTTTTGTTTGAAGAAACTGTAGGTTGACTTTCCGTTTCGATCCTAAGTTTCTTTCCGGGCTTTGCCCCATCAACATATCGAAGCATGCCGGCCATTTCGAAGCAAACCGGAAATGTATATTAGAGTTACGTCCCTTAAACCCGGAAGATGAACTGTATGCATTCGATTACAAAACGCGATGTTTCGACATGCAAATGATTTGGTACTCGAGTTTTACCATTTAATCTTAATGAAAGAGTTCAGTTTCGTGTTTAAAATAGATGTATTATTAACTGATGGATGAATTCTTTGTATAAATTTCATAGGTCCGTCGGGCCTGTGGGTTTGTGGAAACCATAGGCCCAGCCTTATTTTTAAAGGCCCCGGGTCTCGGGCCCGTGGTTAACGTCGCAGACTGTAGCACTTTAAAAAGGGCAACAGTTCCACTATACAAGAAGACACAACATTAATATACCGCAGTCTCCCCAAACACGCACCTCGCACAACATGCACACCGCATGCATGGGAGGCCGTCCTTACATGACCAAACTCACGACATGGAACAAAGTGTACATGGACATCGAAAGACTTATCTCCGTATGTGTTTAAAATCAATACAGTGCACTAAAATATGTATTTCGGTGAACTGTTATGAACAGGTTGGAACAGCAGGATGTTACTTGTTCACCGATACGACCAAAACGTCCGATCATTTCACTTAAATAGTCGATATGTCATTTATTTAGCATCCGAAATTTTTGAAGTAATGGTTGCACATCAAAAATATCTATCTGGCCGTAGATTGTGCGTTTAATTGGTAATAGCAACGATTACAAATAACTAAATATTGCTGATACTTCCGTAAATCAGCACTTGCAGTCTAACATTGTCCATCGTTATGGTTCAAGTGTGCAATGCTGTAATGATACAATGTGAAGTTTGTATTTCATCTAATCCGTAAGGTAAACATTTTCAGTCGGTCGTTAGTTTCCTATAATGAGGATGGACAGCATTCGGACAGAGTAGTCCACGGTCAAGTATCGATTGTTTACAAAGGTTTCAGCCTCAGTATAATTCACCCGGATGGGTTCAATTTCAATAATATACAGATCATTATAACCACTCCGTTCGATAACACAGTGATAATACGGTTCTGTATTTTAATGGGATTGGGGCCGGTTGATCATCGCTCAATTCTTCAATGAGGTAGCACATACATGCTTCATCTAATCTCTATCTGAAGCTTTTTTCAATGCTCATGTGACACGTTTTAATTCTAATTTCATCATGTGATTAAAGTCATGTAACGTATGCGTTGTGTAGTCAAAACTTTCTCTACTACAGTTGAGTACTCTCCTTAAATTTCGAAAATATTTCCGATAAGGATTGATATCAGAAATGTGTATGGCTGGTAGCGATTTAAATGAATTACCATTATTAGGCCCCGCCGTTTTAGCCCCAATGGGGGCCAGAGCCAAGATTGATACAATTTCTGTTCCTCTTTTAATCCTCATCACTGGCCCATTGGACCAGGTGACCTTAAAATAGATACAGTTGGCATGTGAAACTATGTATTTAATGGATTGGAAAAGTTTGAATTTTAATTAAAAAAAACACCATTTTCTCTGAATCAAATAATTATATTTTACCAAACAAAATGAAACCTCTTTAATTAAAACGCATACAAAAGTCAATCATTTACCGCACAATACGACAATGCTTTCGTCCATTATTTTTAATCACCTATTTAATTGCATTTTATTTGAAATTGTCTCAAAATATATCATCCAATGGACATTTACAATCTCCAGGTGATATTGTTGGAATCAAGTCCATGGGATATCTGAGGAGTATGGCACATTTTGTCCATTTCTTATCATCACACAGACCTCTTGAATTCAAATATGCCACAGCGGATGGAATCTCAACTATTGCACGTGATGCTCTTTCCGCATATAATGTTATTAGATGTGTACGCGAAGGTAAATCTGTGACATCACTGTACTGATTCATTGTTCAAATATGTAATTGCTATTAATCAGTCCCTTATGGGAACAGGAAATATTTCTAACCATGCAGACAAAATGTATCTATTTTTTAAGGCAGTTTACTCTTCTATCAAGACATAAAAACAGTTACGTGATGTAGAATTAACAATAGAATATACAAAAAAAAACGAAGGAAACAAGTATTATAATGACGTTGAAAGCGATAAAACCTTCGTCGGCCGAGCTAAACATTGGAATCACATTTATGTGACTTACTTTGGCGAACATATAAATCATACCAACAGTGAAACAAAGAGGAGTACTGTGGATATGATTACCACGAAAAACGTGATCAAGAACATGGCCATATCCAGCTTTTCTATATTCAAACTGGACTTGTACGCTTTATCCAGATCTACAGTGCCATGTTCATTTGACGACGGAAAGTTTTTGGCTCTAAAACTAGTACTCCTCAATGTTGACTTCCGTGCAAATTCGTTGCTATTGGTACTTAACGTAACTTCGGTTTCGTCTCTCTGACATCCAAGTTTACTTTTGGTTTCACCTACGTCTGGGCATTGTCCGTCATTACCATCCTTGTACCCAGAGAAATGAAGTGGCATTAGATGACCATTTAGATTATCATTGTTTGAATGGACATGTCTACCTTCCTCATCAGTATCATTGTTCGACATATTAACAAAATCAGCTTGTCGGTCTTTGATTCTCCAAACATATATGGACATGACTATTGCAAACAAGCTCATTCCCAGCTGTACGACCAGGTAGACCGACAGATACGAAATGGTGGTTGACATCTTTGGCATAGTATCATTGAAGACTGTTAAAAAGACTGTGAAGGACAATAGAACAGATATGCACAGTGTCATCTTTTCACCTGAATTAGCTGGAAGTAGAAACACAAGCGTGTTCAGGAACGATAACATCACAATCGGAGCAAGAGTGTTGAGAACCGGATGTAGGGGGCGACGCTTTAGGTACACGTGATACCGTATCCATGATGTATTGTAACCAAAACTTTTCTTCGACTCCATACTTGTACTGGTAATTTCCCATTCGCCATTCTCGACATAATTGGAGATATCCACTCCATTTCCCGACTCCACCAGTCGTTGTGTCCACGCAGTGGTATGCCAAGCACCAACACGTAGATGGCAATGTTGTCCGTCAAAAGGGTACCTTCTGATATCAATATTACATCTAATGACATATTCATTGCCGGGATACCAGGACACGCGGCCATTTTTGAATAAAATCACGTGTTTTCCATCGCTGATCGTCTGCGGATCTTCCACCGAATCATATATACTCAGGTCAGGATACCAGATATCTTCCTTTAAAATCAACAAACTTTCCACGTCATCAGGCAAAATGAGGAACTCATCCTTCCATGACACATCAAACCAGGCTATAAAACGCATAGTCTGTAGTCGTTCACTGATTTCTCCAATGACATTTAAGTGAAATGATATGTTGACATCAACACTTTCTGATAAATCTTTCCTTGGCTTGTAAACATTCGTATAGTTTTTGAACATGTCCGATACTTTTATAGCATACGACATGGTACTTCTCAATACAGTGCAAATTATACAAAGTGTGTATATAAAAACGATTTTGTTTTTGCACTGCATTCTTGAATGAAATAATTATTATCAAAATATATGTATTAATTATATATCCAACATGTATTCCACAGTTTTATCCTGTTTACAGCGTCTATGCAAGTAGTATTTCACTTGATAATTGTTCTCGGTAAAAAAGCCATTTGTAGCAAGTATATACTTTCAAAACTTATTAAAAGCTTTCTAATGTTGATTAAGCTAGCACCAGTGTTTTACGTCCAATTTCTTCCCCTGATGGATGGTATGTGGACAATATCCTGGCGAATGAACCTATATCCTGCAGAATGAATCCAACTCCCGAGAGATACACAAATCATAATGAGAACTGTATCATTTTCATCACGAGGTTAAATTGCCATACATTCACGCCACTTGAAGCATGTACTCTTATCATCCGATTGTCAATATCTTGTTTGCATTATCCAATCGAATGTTTAATCGTGATGGGAACACAGATGGATTTACCTCCGAGACAAGATAACCATTAATCAATACTGCTACAGGCTATACAGTAATCCAACACTTCATAACTGAATTGAAACGTCCGATAAAGAGCTAGGGGTGCTTAACAATACCTTTCCTATCCAGCCACTAAGTTTGGGGTATATACAGTTAAGTTTGGGGTATATACAGTTAAGTGTGCTATTCTTCAACAACATGACTAATAACTTGCAATGGTTAAGTCAATATCTACTTGGGATATATATCACGTTTAGATGCAGTGCCTGATGGATGGTAATCTGTGTTTGCCAGTATCACATTGCATAATGAATCGGTAATTCTGGGCGTTTTTATTTAACTCACTATTAAAGTGCAAGCTAATATTTAATCATTTCATGTAACAGAACTTAAAATATGTCACCTGAGCCGCAATAAGTGATGGCTACATTATTGATGATTTAAGAAGAAAACAGTTGTTGAGGTTGATTTTGTGTACTGTCTCATTAGGATGGCTGCTGTTGTATGTAACAAGAGGTCCAGAGGGCCTGTATCGCTCACCTGGTTTGTAATGCCAAGTATTGTTTCAAATACAGGTTCATTGTTTCTTTTCTGAAGGAATTCAAATATTTACCTCTAATGCCCCCATCCCTCCTGCCCCCGGGGGGTCAAAGCCAAAATTTATACAAGTTCTGTTCCCCTTCCCCAATGGATGTTTGTGGCAAAGTTTGTGGTCACAATCCATGCAGAACTCTAGGACAAGTAGCGAGTTTTAGGATTTACCTCTATTTCCCCTATTGAGCCCCACCCCTGCCCCGGGGGGGGGGGGGGGGGGTCAGAGCCAAACTTTATACAAGTTATTTTCCCCTACCCCCTTGGATGTTTGTTGCCAAATTGGTTACAATCCATGCAGAACTCTACGACTGTAGCGATTTAAAGGAAATGTTGACGGACGACGGACGCTGCGCCATGACATAAGCTCCCCGGCCCTTACTCAGTATTAATACATTTATATGTCTATGGGAGGCTACTGTTAAATCAAAGTACTGAAAGTACTAAATGGCTCGGTCTCGAGGATAGGAGGAATGTTTTGTACAATAAGAAATAAATTTGGCTGGTGTTCCTTCCAATTTGGACTTTTGAGGATTCCTTGGACACCAAAGTGTAAAATAAGAGACACATACTAAAATCTTGGAAGCCCATTCTAATATTTCCTATGATGTTATATGTCAAATGATTTTATAACACCTTTAGCATTTTCCTTGTTAATTTGATGTTAATGAAAATATCCATTCTTAATGACTATTGTTATCAAGTTCCTGGGACCACAGTATCAGTTAACAAATATTGTTTTGCAGCAGAGAAAGACAAGAGGCAAACTTTTCTATGTCAAAATGTCTTAAATATAGAATATGTCTGTCCTCTAGAAGACTTATCTATATCACCATGTGATTTTTGAATAAATTGGTCAATTGGTCTACTTTTAACAAGTTTTGTAACTATTCTTTTGTAAAACAGCAAGTTGATTGATATACATTGTATCCGAACTTCAATTCAAACCGGATAACTTGTTAGCTCACCATAGACCATGAAATTGTTTGTACACTTTCTTAACTTCAGGATTGTTTTGCAAAATTACAAATGAATTTTTCTACATTTTTTATTTTCAAATCCCCATACCTCTGATGAGTATAATAAAACTGTCGTTACAAGTGAATCAAATATTTTCAGTTTAAGATGAACAGGAAAGAGATACATTCCTTTATTTCTCATAAATAGCAAACACCGATTTAATTGTTTGTTCAGCAGTTTTTTTCCCTTTCTTTAAAAACGCTACCATTAACATTATTTTCTGTACCTAGATATGTAAACAATTCTTATAAATCTAATTATGTATTCCATAACATCAACTGGTGTTGTTGTACCGATTTACGTCTTGAGAATATCACAAATTTTTATTTTATTGATATTAAGTTCTTATTTCCATGTTATGCAATATTGTTAAAAATCATGTAACATTTGTTGTAGACCATCAGATATTTCTGATATCATAACAGTGTTATTGGCAAATATGATAAAAAGTTTGGGATATATATCAATATCATATACCGTAAAAACTGGTATAATTTGCGCAGGTACTTTTTAGGGCTGAAAATGCTTAAAAAATCTACTATCAGTATATCAGCGCATCAAAAAAATGGGGGGGAAACAATGTCCAGGGAGTCCCAAAACCGATGTATGAAGGTGACCATTTCAATGCAAAATATTTCCCCATAAATGCTTGACAACTTGCACAAAAAATGTTATATTTAGAAGAAATAACATATGAAAACTGCATTGTGTTTGTTTTCTTTTATTGGCCACCGTAACCTGAAACTGAAATATCTAGCAGATGTCCAAAACATCGGCGGTCTGGTCCGCCGTACTCCGTGCACATGTCAATGTTTTAAGATATTACACATGAATAGTAATCAGGAATATTTGAAAAGAGTAGAATATAATTACTTTAATTGTCACAATAAGTAATCAGTGCGTTTGAGATCATTAACAATCAACAGCAATCAGCAAGCGGATACGTAGTTTAGCTTGCAACAATCACAGTGTCCATAATTTGTCAAGATTTGTAAGACAAAATATTTTTTTCCATCAGGTAAGATTCTAAGTCATAAAGGTAGATTGAAAATAGGAAGGGAGATAAAATAACCAGATAAATATTTGTAGCGGGATCAGACTGGGTTGATTATCGGTGATCAGGTAGCTCAGTCGGAAGAGCTACATTTTCTTCTCTCCTGTTACAGAATTGGCACCCAACTAAATAACCAACGGCTGTGCTGTTTGAAAGGGTCTCGTATGTATTCAAAAAAGGAGGGAGGAGTGTAGCGGGACTGGACTGGGTCGATTATCGATGACCAGGTAGTTCAGTCGGTAGAACACTCAGCTAGTGTTCGGAGAGTCCCGGGATCGAATCCCGGTCTTGCCGCTACATTTTCTCCTCTCCTGTTACATAAACAATGTTCGCTGATCTTGCAGAATTGCCTTACAGTGTTATAATGAGTGTAGTAAATGTATGTCTCATTGGTGTGATTGATTTAAAGGCAGTTCATGTGGTGACCGAAAAAAAGGTAAAATCAATACTTTCAGAGTGATCAGGGAACATTGATAGTCAAGGCGGGGAAAACATAAGACGACCTGTGTTATACAAATTAATGTTTAATTGATTTTCATTAAATTGTCTCGAAGGTGATGATTAGTGTGTTATGAACGATAAGCTTAATATGTTTTTGACAAAAAATATAAACAGCTAATGTCATATTGTGTTTTAAATTTTAAATAATCTTTTATTTATTCATTTCATTTCAACCATGTATATGTCACAGAATATAAACAAATATCAGGTATATGCTTAAATCATATTACAGTTAAATTCACAATAAGGAATTTGAAGATGGTGATAGTAATTATTTTCGGATTGAAAATGATTACAATATTAAGCTTCCACAGTTGAAAATTACTTCTTTTTGTTCACACAATTCTTCTCCTAGACTGTTTCCAGTTGAAATGATACATGCATGCTGACATTCTGTAAAACATAAGGAAACAATAAATGTATTAACAGAGTAATTACTGAAAAGGCTAATATCATATAATTAAACATTTTAAACATAAATAGCAATACCAGCATAAAGGAAATATTATTGAAGTTTAATTTCCGCTGTTCTTCAGTCCTCCTGTTCTTACATGTAAGAGTTTTGTCCTTCATAAATTTATTGTAATATAGCAGTTGTTATATAATGTGCACAAAGGAGTATAAATATACACACGTATCATATGCATGGGTACAGTGGTAAATTAATAAGTTATACAGAAAATGATGGTGCTGATCATGAAAAGCGTAAAGTCTATTTTGTTGAGTAAAAAAATAAAAAAACTAACATTGTTCACACCCTAAGATGTAATCGCACTAAAAACAGTGATCATGTGGGCTTTTGTGCGATTGCATTTGTAAGACTGTGCCAGGTGGTAGAGATTAGTTCCGCTCGAGTGATCACACAATGCTAGTGAGAGTCGGGAATATGTTTATGTAAGTTTTAATTGCTAATCTCTGATGCTTGTTGGTAAAATATAACTCAGAATAATTGTTAAACAATTAACAGTTTTCTCTACATTTTTACAGATTGAAACAGCTTTTTAAGTGCCGTTTTACGGAAGAATTATGAAAAAGAAATCGACATTTTTGTCGATCTAGTAGTTCAAAAAATATCACTTCGAGTTATATGAACATTCCATATATGATTTATGTCATTCGGCAAAGAATTTACTTCGTATTACCTAGTTTAATGAATATGCTGTATGTATATGATCAGGACGTCAAGCTCCTGTGGTGAAAATAACTAAAATGTTTTAAAAGTATGGTTTAGTGGTAATCTCTGAACGTGCTTTAGTATATAGATATAATCTGATATTTATACATGTGCTTATGAAATTATCGATAATTATGGATGTGGTAAATATTCATACCTTATTAACTGCCGTTAGTTTTAAGATTACGCCACCTTGGACATTTACAAAATGTTCACCGTCTGTCACGTGCTATTTTATCAGTAGACCAAGTTTGTCCAAAATTTTGTTAGAGTTGTCTTTCTTCCATTGTAGTAAGGCCATGTGCCATAACACAGCCGTGATGCATCTCCATTTCGCCATGAAATGTATTTGCTCCGAGACAAATTTGATTCAAATTACAAAATTCATTATGGTATCAATTTTGATGTTCGAGGTGAAATATTGATTTCATTTTTTCCCGTTGCGGGATAACTGTCACTAATAGGGAGTAAACGTCTGGGGGGAACCAGCTTCGGAGCGAAGCATTTTTGGGACGAAACGTCTTCATTCATTGTAAACACCATTTTTGGGGACGAAAAGTCTAGATACTTTGTAAATAATTCAGGTGAAAATTTTCAAACAGAAGATCTTTTGGATAGTGTATATAGTAAGGATATGAAAGCCGTAATATACTATTCCTATTTCAACGTTACAGATACGCTTTATTTCAGTAACCTTCATATTCAAAATTTGCTATTTAAAATTCCCGGTAAAATCAAAGTTGTTGAATACACTGCCGCTTGGAGCGCTAGTATCTGCGAGCAATTTTTAAGCCAATCATATTGAGGAAATTGACTGTAAGAGAATTTTGCAACCACGATCACAATGGCGAGGTGACCCTCGCCAAAAATCTGATTAAAGATGCTCCACCGCCGACAGAGCATAAATGATATTCAACAATAGTTTGTGTTTAATCATGTATATATATGTCTAATTAACACAAAAAATAATATAAAATAATTTATTTTGCCTTTGGTGCAGTACTTCATTCCATATAGGACATAGTGCCAAGGAATTTTTTCGGGATGCAATTAATTATTTTTTATATGTTTAACTTAAAATAAAATTAGAAGCTCAAGCTTTTCAATGTTGGTAATTGTGTAAAGTTAGTAACTTTTGTAACTGAAGAAAAATACTAAAACGTCTGCTGCTGTTTTTTTAGTGAAATAATATCATTTGTCAGCGGTGGAGCATCTTTAAAATACATATCCTTATTATCGCTACATTTGAATAAGAGGATAGGAGGATTCAAATAAAACTTCATCTGATACAAAACATCCAACATAATGGTAACGGAACAATGAAGATAATCACAAATAACATCTGAAATCAACCGTTTCATGTATATTTTGTTAAGATTTTGACTATAGATAGCCCTGCAGGTAGGGCGTGATTTTGACTATAGATAGCCCTGCAGGTAGGGCGTTAGAATTGTACCTGCTGCCCCTATTGCATGATCGTAAAAGGCGACTAAATTTAGGATCTTATCTTTTCTCTTCTTCCTAACTGACTTTATCTTTCCTAATGCCTCCCTTGGTACCGCCTCACTTTTGGCCTTGAGTTGAGCGTTCGCCCCTGTGAGGAAGGCTCTGGGTTCTGTCCCCTGGCCGAGACACACCAAAGTCTATAAAAGTGGTAGTTTCTGCTCCTGCTTAGCGTTCAGCATACAAGGAGTGGGACGACTGGTTCGCCCGTTGTCAGTATAATGTGACCGGGTGGGGTGTGTTGCTTGGTGTCTTCGGCGGCATGCTTCAGTGATATAGCACTATAAAAAGGGCAACAGTTCCACTATACAAGAAGACACAACACTAACATACCGCAGTCTCCCAAAACACGCACCTCGCACAACATACACGCAACTCACCGCATACATGGGAGGCCGTCCTTAAATGACCATAGCTGTTAATAGGACGTTAATTAATCAAACAAACAAACAAACAAAGACTATATAGATATGTGCTTGCTAACATATCAGTTGGGAAAGCCCGAATATCATATTTTAGTGTCATCGCAGGTAGTCCATGTGTTGATATTTTGTAAGTTATAAGTTTGTGCTAAAAGTTGTGTCAGAATTGGGCTTCCCAGTTCTAGCAAAGATGAAGACTTCAATTTAGCTGCGATATCACCTTTCCTCCCTAAAGCCACGATTAGGCTGTTCCCCTAGGGTCTTGTTTGCGTGTTTGATTAATACAGAATTTACGTTCTATTAACAACCAGTGTCATGCAAGGACGACCTCCTATGTATGCGATGTGTAACGTGTATGAAGCGGGTGATGTGTTTTTAGAGACTGCGGTATGTTTGTCCTTCTTATAGTGCTATATCACTGATGCATGCTACTGGAGATACCAAGCAACACACCTCACCCAGTCACATCATACTGACAACGTCCTATGACCTATACTTATTAGGCAAAATAGAAGAAATGAGATATGTAACAAGTGTAATCTGAGGGATATAGAAGGTGAGTTTCACTTTAATAGATTTGTCCATTTGTCGTATACGTGTATTTGTACACGTCAAAGAAAATATAAATTAATCCGGAATATAAAAATGTTATATGTTTGGTTCTAATTTTACAATCTCCATTTTTCCGGAATTGTTTCTCCGGGTTTCGGTTATTATGTTACTTATGTGAAGAAAATGAAAATAAACGAAGCAGGCAGCAGAACAGAAGATTTTGTCATTGTTTCGACCCTTATTTTGTATGTCTGACGTCGCCTTCACAACAAAACCCTCTCACAAGCCTTTCCCGGCGACGACATGGTGGAGAATCCTCATTGTATGACATTTTATGCTTGAAATTTAACATTTGTTTGTGACCGTGTTGTGCGATTATCAACTTCCGGTCTGGACCATGCGGTTTTATGATGTTGTGATTGATTGGCCAAACTGAACTTTTGCAATATATTCCCCATCTCAGCTTATCAGACATTTATTTGGAGATGAAAGAATGTTTCGATTGCCATTTTCCAGAATATTTGTGAGTTTTGAACATTGATATAAACTGCAATTTTCATCGATTTACATAATTTGTACGTGTGTGATTTTTCCCGCATTTTTTCGCCATGAATCCATTACTGAGGGGAACGAACGTTAGCCAGACAATACCAGGCCCAGTACTTGCTGCCCCCCTGGAGTCCATCCAGTCTCCACACGTTAAACAATCGTCCTCAGGATGTTTTAGCATAACAAAGAATACATCTCATATTCATCCATCAGAAAAGCTCGACTTTGATAATCCAAAAATTTCATCCTCGAGACATTTTACTGTCAATGACAACACATATTCTTCTCCTCCTTCAGAAGAGGGATACCCTGGACAATCTCCATTTATTGTTATTCCACCGATATCGGACAGGGTCCCCATGCGGAAATTTGGAGGCTATACACATGAAGAGGGCACCAAATTTTTGGAGGAGTTTGAAAGCTATATAACTTTCAATGGACTTCACTTTGATCCCTCCCCACAGAGGAAAATAGCCGCTTTTCATATGCACCTTATCGGACCAGCACGTGTATGGTTTCATGCTTTGGATTCAGCATCTAAGTCCTCATGGACAGAATTAGAGAAAGCGTTTCGTGAGAAGTACACAGTCACAGATTCCCTTGATCCTGCCTTACTAGTGGAATCAGCGTCATTTCACCGTTTAAAATGGCATCCTGGGCAGCCATTGGAAGAATACCATAGTATAATCCTTAAAAAGGGACTCAAACTAGGAAAACCTATGCGGGACATGGTATATCAATTTATTGAGGGTTTAACACCTTCGTTAGCATTCTTCGTACGGTCCGGTATGTGTACTGATCTCCAATCAGCGCTACTACGTGCACGTTCTGGTGAGGCTTCGGGATATTGCAATGGTGTTCCCGGTATGTTAAACCCTCCCCTCGTGGCTGCAGTCTCAAAGTCAGAAACACAGAAATCAGACATTGAGGAGTTGAAGTCTCAGGTACAGGCCCTCACATCTTTAGTCCAGGGTTTGCAGGTTTCTCCGCAGAAGGACTCTACATCATCCACTCATTGTTATCGTTGTAAAGGGATGGGACACCGTCAACGTGATTGTAGGTGGACAGGGCACGGTGAGTCTAGACCACAGGACACCTGTCAACTGTGTAATCAAAGAGGGCATGTAGCTACCCAGTGTGTCAAGAACATTAACATTACACAACCCCCACCACCTATGCCTACGTCGGTAAACTGGTTTTCCCCCGGGGATAGGTCGCGGTCACTCGGGCGGTTATTAACAGAATCGCGTCATAGAAGTCCAGCACCAGACAGATGTACTTTTCGGACTATACGTGATACGTCAGAGGAGACATGCGCAACTTCTGAGGGTTTCAGCGATAGTGACACTACTACTGAAAATGATGATAGTGGTTATCAGGATAGCTCTAAATTTATGTATTTACATTGTACATTTGCTCATCAAAAGGTTGTAGGTCTCCTTGATACGGGCTGCTCCATAAATGTTATGTCAGAACAATTATATAAGTCCTTACCTTCAGCATGTAAATCCCAACTATACCCTTCCCATGAATCCTCAGTAAAATTGGCTGATTCTAGACATATTGACATTCTTGGCATAGCTCGAATCAAGGGACACAATCAATATGGGTCATGTAAATTTACGGCTTACATTTTACCTAAAACATCACATCCTCTTATTTTGGGAACAAAATTCATGACGCAGTATAAGATTGTGTTAGATTTTTCAACCTTTTCACATTCATTTTGTACAAAAGACCCTCAAGGTGAAATGTAGGCAGGAAGTACATTGTACTACCATCTTCAGAATGTATAGTACAAGGTCAGTTGCCAAAGGGTGTTATATTAGGTACTCAAGGTATTTGTACTGCTAGTAAACAAATTTTAAACACTGGCCTACTTGCTGCAAGGTCTGTAGTAACTGTACAAAATTCAAGGCGTGTACCTGTAAAAATTTTGAACCCAGGTAATACTACAGTTGTCCTCCAAAGAGGAACAGTTTTGGTGAACCTTGAAACAATGGATGGGTCGCATCATGTTATGCCTTTCAATACATCTCTCGATCATGTAAACGAAATAAGTTGTAACAATGTTGTGATTGAAAAACCTGGTGAACACAGGGAAGAGTGTGTGGACTAGTTAACGTTGATAGTAGTGCCTTGTGCGCATTAAATAGTGGGAGGAACAGAAATTGTACATATCTAATATTTGGGCTTCTGGGACACCCCATTGGGGCTTAATCTGATTAACTCTTTCACACGATTTTCTGCAACTTATCTTAACACGTTGTTGATAATATTCTTCCTTGTTTTAATGTGTCTATTAACTTGGACGGACGGGTGCCGCTGTGTAGGCGAACAATGGGGGGCGAGTGGCAGCAAAGGGAGGGGGGGGGAGTAAAGCGCCTGTGTCATGTTGGTGGTTGGGGTTGGATCCGCGGGAGCGGTGTGTCGCGTCGCTCTGGTTTTATCTTTATGATTAACGATCTCTCCAAAATTTGT